>NC_091469.1:210335092-210519502 GCF_036971445.1 Narcine bancroftii
CCTCCCTGCTTTTAAATTCAGTCCCGCTTGGAATGAAGACCACTTCCAAATTTCAGATTCTACTATTGGGTGGTCAATATACATAATATTTTTCTTTTGTTAAAATTTGATAAATTAGTTGATCACCGTTCTTGGGTGGAAATGGAATAGAAGTTTTCTGAAAATACATCAATGTTACCAGTTCTACACTTTTTTTTTACCTTTCTCTTTTTTCCAAATTAAAAAGTAATCCAATAATGAGATAGAGGTTGAGAATATGGGCACAAGTTAGAAATTTTTTTGGAATCCATAGTTTCTCTCTTACTAGTCCCATTACAGCTAGCCATCTTTTTATACCTTCTTTGTCAGATATAGGATTTCGAGAGTGGTGTAAGAATGAGTATTAAAAAAATTTTAAGATATTTTTATTCGACATAATTTTGCCTATTTTGAACAATTGAGGATAAAATTTAAATTACAGGTAGTCCCTGACTTATAACCACAATTGGGACCAACAAGTTGGTCATAACTCAGATTGGTTGTTACTTGGGGACCTCAGGCTGCCTCTGGAAGCGGGGACTTCGGACTGCCGCCAGAAGTAGGGTCCTCAGGCTGCCACAGGGAATGGTAACTTCAGGCTGCCGCTGGGAGTGGGGACCATTGTATACAGTACTTCTAATAGAAAATATGTACTTGTACAGTGGTTATAATAAAGATTTTCTTTGTAAATCTGTCATAAGTGCAGGTGGATGTAACTTGGATAGGTTGGAAATCAAGGACTACCTGTACCTAATAATCAATTTTTCAGATATGTACAAGGTAGATATTTTGTTCAGTCTAAACTTTCTGACTTTCCACAGATTTCTAAATCAAACATTGTTGATTTGCTTTTTGATTTTAAACTTTATCAATATCAATTATTTATAGTAATCTGATGGATTTGAGAATTAAGATTAAGAGTGATTGGGAACATGACTTGGATTTGTCACTCATAGATGAGCACTGGGATACTATTTTAAATTTGATTAATGAGTCCTCCTTTTGTGCACAGAGTACATATTTTTTAAAAAAAACTATCTCACTATTTATTCTGATATTGATTCATTATGTGGTAAATGTAAAATTTTCAAGGCTTCATTGATACATATGTTTTGGACAACATTCACTGGAGCGCTTTCATCCCTAACGTCGAAGTACTCGAGATGGCAGAGGCCGACAGCATCGAGTCCACGCTGCTGAAGATCCAGCTGCGCTGGGTGGGTCACGTCTCCAGAATGGAGGACCATCGCCTTCCCAAGATCGTGTTATATGGCGAGCTCTCCACTGGCCACCGTGACAGAGGTGCACCAAAGAAAAGGTACAAGGACTGCCTAAAGAAATCTCTTGGTGCCTGCCACATTGACCACCGCCAGTGGGCTGATCTCGCCTCAAACCATGCACCTTGGCGCCTCACAGTTCGGCGGGCAGCAACCTCCTTTGAAGAAGACCGCAGAGCCCACCTCACTGACAAAAAACAAAGGAGGAAAAACCCAACACCCAACCCCAACCAACCAATTCTCCCCTGCAACCATGTCTGTCTGTCCCGCATCGGACTTGTCAGCCACAAACGAGCCTGCAGCTGACGTGGACATTTACCCCCTCCATAAATCTTCGTCCGCGAAGCCAAGCCAAAGAAAGAGTTTAAAAAATATTTTGAAAAATTATTTTCAAACTTTATCAGTTATTTTTAAGGTCAAGTTAGAACCAGGCTCCTTAATTGCTCTCATGAAGAGGAAATATTACTGACTTCAACTCAGAAGTGAATTTTAGCTTTTACCTCAATGATACCTAGACAGTCAATATTGATGAAATGGAAAGACAGTACTAATACTCAATGGTTACAGGAGGTCCTGTCCTTTCTAAGTTTAGTAGAAAATCAGACATAATGTTAAAGATTTAATGGTGAATTTTTACAAGACGTGGGGCCCGCTCATGGATATTACCCTTATTTAACAAATTGGGATGTTTAGATGCTCCTGAACAGCGTTGTCTGGTCTCTGAATATCGTCTTTCGTTTCCTCTGTATATTAGATATGCAAGTTAACCATGTTTAGAGTAAGAGTTTCGATTAATGGTGGTGGTGGGGGGGGGGGGGTCCCTTTCTTTTTTTGTTTTCTTTTTTTCTTTTTTAGTATTTTGACATAACAGGAGAAAAATGATCTGATCATTTTGTACCATGTATGATCAAGTTTTTTATTTGAAATGTACGAATATCATTTCTTCTTATATTCCATCTTATGTATTGGATTAATATGTGTGTATTTTTTTATTAAACTCAATAAAAAATATTTTTAAAAGAAACAAAGGCCTTTACCTATTGCACCTGCCAATTGATCTTTTGTGATTCATACACAAGCACTCGATTGTGTCTCCACATAACAGCATGTTGCAATCTTTCACCATTTAAATAATAACATCTACAATTTGCCTTTCAAACTGATGATCTCACATATACCAACATTGTACTCCATCTGCCAGACCCTTTCCCATTCACTAAACCTGTCTCTCTTGCTCTGCAGTCCTTTTCTGCATCCTCTGCAAAATGTTTTTTTTTCACTCAATTTAATATCATCAGAAAATTTAGGTACACTATACTTAGTCCTCGTTACCAAATCATTACCTTCTGAAAACCCAACAATACAGTAAAACCCTCTTATCTGGAATTCAAGCAACCAGCAACCATCAAAAACCGAGGAAAATAAATAAATAGATAGATAGATAGATAGAATGAATAAGTATAAATGAAAATTAAATTAGCTTAAAATTTGAACTTTTAAGTTTAATAGTTTAGAAAACAGCACTTAATACATATGACTGCTCTTCATGGACTACAGCACATCCTTCAATATCATTATTCTCTCAGAGCTGGTCAAGAAGCTACAGACTCTAGACCTCTGTACCCCACTCTGCAACTGGATCCTTGACTTTCTCAATGGAAGATCACAGTCACTGCAAATTGGAAACAACGTCTCCTCCTCACTGATCATCAACACAGACACACCCCGAGGATGTGTGCTAAGCCCACTGCTTTACTCTTTATACACCCATGACTGTGTGGCCAGGCACAATCCCAATGCCATCTACAAGTTTGCCGATGACACCATAGTTGCCGGCAGAATCACAAATGGCGATGAGAAAGCGTACAGGAGGGAGATAGATCAGCAGGTTGAATGGTGTAATGACAATAATGTCAGCAAAACCAAGGAGATGATTGTGGACTTCAAGAAGAAGTCAGAGGAACATGAACCAGTCCCCATTGAAGGCTCAGTAGTGGAAAGGATCAAACTTCAAATTCCTGGGTATCAACATCTCCAAGGATCTGTCCTGGACCATCCATGTTGATGGAATCACAAAGAAGGCTTGCCAGTGGCTGTTCTTTGTGAGATGTCTGAGGAGGTTCGGCATGTCACAGAAGACTCCCGTAAATCATATTTCAGTTTCAATTGCTCAAAGGACGTAAGTAGACCTTCCTCATAGCAATCTTTAAAATGACTAATTCATTTGTCACACCAAATATTTAAAATTCTATTACCCAAATTCATTGGCAATGGTTCATTTTAGCATAATGGTGCTTTTGGTAGTATTCCCGCTTTTTTTCCAATACTCTCATTAATCTTGTTACATTTTAATCATATGTATTAAAATAATTTTTTTGTTGTTATTAATTTAACATTTCATTTGTAAATAAAATATTTCACCTACTCCCTCCTTCATTGAATGAAATCCTATCTGGATCCTTGAGTGAAAGCTCTCTTCTTCAATAAAGGATGAGAGAAACCTCATGTGGGCAGCTAAATAGTATTTTTTTCAATCTGGTAATCTTAATCCTCCCAATTTATATTCCCACATGATTTTTTTTCCATGGAGATCCTAGGAACTTTATTATTCCAAAGAAATTGTCTTATATGACCATTAAGTATCTTGAAAAAAAATCCTTGGCAAAGGGATAGGCAATGATTGGAAAACATCACTTTCATTTTCACACAATTAACTTTCCCAACTAAGGTGATGGGCAAGTCCTTCCATCTTTGTAAATCCTCCTCTACCTTTCCAAGCAAAGGGACATAGTTAAGTTTATATTTTTTGTACATTATTATTTACCATTATTCCTAAGTATTTGATTCCATCCTGTTTCCATTTAAACAGGCTTTCTTTTTGATATCTTTCATATTCAAAATTTGTTAATGGCATAATTTCACTTTTTTTCAAATTAACTTTATAACCTGAAACTCTCTCATACTTCTCCAGTGCGGCCTGAGTTTAGCCAAAGACTCAATTGGGTCTGATAGCTATAACAGCACATCATCTGCAAATAGATTAATTTTATGCTCTTCCTGGCCAACTCTGAATCTCTTTATGTCTGGATCTCTCCTTATAATTTCTACTAGTGGCTCAATTGCCAGAAAAAGACCTTGAGACAGAAGGCACTCCTGCCTGCAAGATCTACTCAAAAGGAAATGTTAACAACATCTGTCCATTAGTCATGATTTTGGCCTGTGACTTATAGTAAAGAGTTTTTATCGAATCAATAAATACTCAACCCATTCCAAACTTTTCTAGTACTTTAAATAGAAATAGCCACTCTAGTCAATCAAATGCCTTTTCTGTATCACTTTAGATTTATCCAATTATACTGAGTAATCTGCTCAAATTGTCCACATAATGTCTCTTTTTCTACCTGATCTGTATTTATCAATTTAGGTAATTATTACCCTAGTTTATTAGTTGGTGCTTTGGCTGAAATCTTGTAATTTGCATTTGACAAGGAAATAGGTCTGTAAGAGGATGGTTTATGGAAAATAAACCACATGAACTACCATCCATTACTATGTAACAATTTACACACACTATGTTACAAAAGTAATAATCCATTATGTATTTACTACACAAGGCCACAGTAATGAATAGAAGGCAACAGGTCACTGGATATGATGAAACATGTGATTCTAAACATGATTAGATTAAAAGGTGGAGAATAATGAAAATAATTGTGACAAGCCAAAGGATGACATCCTGTTAAGATATGAGTTTATGAATGATTGGGTGCAGAAATGTATGATATAAAAAATGTATAATATAAAAAAAAGGGAGGTGTCTCATAGCAACAGGCATTTCAGAGTCCAAGCTTTGATTTGTCTCAGCTTTTGTTTGCAAATAAAGGCTTAAACTTTTCTGAAGAATTCTCCACGTTTCCTGACTAATTTTTGGACATCAAAAAACCACAAGTTTTAGCAGATCTCTGTTCTCTTTCGGGAGCACTGCAATAATAGCTGTTAAGATGGATTTTGGGAGGGTTTGGATCTCTACTGTCTGGTCCAGTATATCTATAATAAGAGGCAGCAAAAGATCCTTGAGTTTTCTATAAAATTCAGGTGAGAAACCATCTTCTCCCAGTGATTTATTCACCTATAATGCATCCATGGCTTCTTCAATCTCCTCTCTAGTAAAGGGGAATCTAATTCCATCCAATCTCTATTTTCCAATTTTGGCAGCTCAATTGTCGAGAGAAATTCATCTATGTCATTAGAGTCCAACAGCAATTCTCATTTATACAGTTTTGTATAATATTTTTTGTAGGTTTAATTGATTACCTAATTGGATATTAATTTGTCAAGCTCTATTTAAATTGCATTGATCATCCTTGATGTCTCCTCTGCCTTTAATTACCATGACAAAACTTTGTGCTTTATCTCCTAATTCAAAATATTTCAGTTTTGATTTTAATAGCTTTTTTCTATTTTATATATTTTTTTATTTTACAAGCTTTTATATTTATCTTTCGAATCTGTTCTTTGATATTCTTTTTCCAACTCTGCCATCTTTCTCCAGACTATTGACCTCTGCCATATGTTCCCTCTTCTTTTTTGTGTATGAAATTATTTGTCCTCTTAAATAAGCCTTAAGGATATTCTATATTAAAAAGCTATTGTTAGTAGAGGGTCAGTTCATTTCACAAATAATTTGTCCCCTAATAAAATTACAGAAAATTCTGCCCTTCTCAGCAGTGTAGGATTAAGGCACCACCTATAAACCTTCTCTTGCTTTTCTACCATTAACATCATTGAGGTCAGCGATGCATGGTCAGATAATCTGGTTAGATACTCCGTTTCAACCACACTGTTTTTTCAATTGTGGAATCATTAGAAAAAGGATAATTTTTGTGTAAGAATCAAGAACCTTTGAGTAGAATGAATAATCTCATGCCCCGGAGTGCGACTGTCTCCAAACATCTATTAGGTTTAAATCCATCATAAACGATAAAGTAACTTTTACAGCTTTTTGCTTTTGTTGCTATCTTTGCTAATTTATTAAGGATGGGTCCAAGCATCCCCAACCAGTACATTTTGTATTTCGTGCACTATTTTTGAAAAGACATTCTGTATAATGGATTCATCATCAAAGTTTGGAGCATAAATATTCATAAGTATCCAGGATTCTGCAATATATTCTACAATGTTCCATTCCAAACTTTCCCGCTATATTTATGGATGTATCTTCAACCAACACCAGTATGTTTTTATTAATTAAAATTGCTATTCCCCTTGCTTTGGAATTGAAAGAAGAGGATATGACTTGTCCCACCCAATCCCTTTTTAATTTATTATGTTCCAGCTTTGTAAGGTGTGTTTCCTGTAGGAAAACTATGTTTGCTTTTAATTTTTTTTAAGTGTGCCAACTCTCTTTTTTTCTTTTTAATTTTTATTCTGACTTTAAAATTTACATTTCACTTTGTCTTTTTCTTGTTCTTCTTTCCAAAGTCCATTCTTGGTTCCTCCTTGTAGTTCTTGTAGAAACTTCTCCTCTTTTGGGGATTTTTTAAATCTTTGGCGCTCATCTGGCACATCAATCTTCAGCATTACTGGATAGAGCATCAAGTACTTTATATTCTGTGTTTGCAATTGTCTTTTAACACCATCAAATTCTTTTTGTTTTACCAAGTTGACACTTAAAATCTTGAAAGAATAATACTTTTCCACCTTTTGAATCGACTGGACCATTGTTATCCCTGGCATATTCGGCTGCTTCTCTTAATATTTCTTCTTGATCCCAGTAACTTAAAAATATTATCAGGACTGATCATAGTCTTTGATTCTCTGGTCTCCTTGGGCCAAGGGTCTGGTAAACTCCCTCTTCAAGCAGATTCTACTGGAATCTTTCTGCTCCCAACATTTGTGGGATCTATTCTTCAAAGAAATTTACTGGGTCATTCCCTTTAGTCCCTTCTTTTAGCCTGTCAATTTGGACATTATTTTTTCCAATGAAGTTTTCCTATGGTCGATTTATCTCGCAGCAAGGACTTTAGTTTATCATGAGTCATTATCAGGTCATTTTCTCCTGTCCCACTCAAGTTAAGTTTTCAAATGCCAGCGACATCACTTCTATTTTGTCTACCACCTCTCTTAGTATCTTTCCACATTAGAGAATTGTGCATTCAGATTCTCCATCTTATCCAGAATTTTTTGAAAATCCTGTGTTGTTTCCCACCCCCCACCCCCCACCACCACACCTCTTTGGGATTCTTCTGACATCATGGCAACACCTTCTTCACCATTCCCTTGTGGACTTTCTGTTGATGATCTCGGTGACATTTGAGCTTCTTCAATTTTATTTTTTTCGGGTCTTACTTTTCTTGCCTATCATTCTTTTATTTTTAGCACAAAAACCGTTTGATTTGATGACTTTTAATCGTCTTTTTAATGAATCGTCACAGAGAGCTCTTCGAACCCACATCTGCCTAGGTCCTTCACATGGCCACGCCCCCCCCCCCCCCCCCACCAAAAGTAAATGTTCTCTGAAGTAACACATAAACCTTTGGTGAAGATGGGAGCAAATATTCAGTCAGCAGATGCCTTGGTTGTGCTTTGCTTGTAGCAGCTGTTTGAATGAATTTTGAATAAAGTTGTGTTTGAATAAAATGGCATGGCCCAGGATGAAGAGTTGATTAATGCTGCTCGCCGTTGAGGTGACTTCCTTGAAGTGTCTCCTTATCCCTGCTGAGTAATAATCTTTATCATTATTAGCAAATTATTAAGTATATTAGTGAGGCTTTATCTGTAAACTTGAGGGACCGGGGTTAATTATGATTGCACAGCTATCATAATGGTAAGCCTAACGCAAGTTACAGAAATTACCAGATTAAAGTGAACTTTACATAATTAAGGACTACGATACTGATTTTTTTTTTCAAATTACTTTACATTTTCCACTGTCTTTTAAACTGTTTATTCTTAATGCTTGTGTGTTAATTAGGCATTGTAAGAGTGACTCTCAGGCAACTGGAAAACTCGCTTATCTGGCATCTACCAATTACCATAGATGCTGGTACCAGGGGTTTTACAGTATTCAAGTTCAACATTCACTTGTTCCTCTCTATCCATTATGTCCGGAATCCACGCTGTGTCTGCCTGATGTAACAATTTTTATCTTCCTTAATAATAGCTTTCAGCATTTACCTAATGACCCACATTAAGATTACTGGCCTATAGGCATCTATCTGCCTTTTGCATACAACCTCTTTTAAATAGTAGTGTGACATTCACTGCACCTGAGACCTGCCCACCAAAACAGAGAATTTTAATTACCAAAAGTGCATGTACTAAAACTTCTGCCAGTTCTTTCAGTACCTTGGATGCCCTCAGACCCTCCAGTTTGCTCAAAACTACCTCTTCAGTGATAGCAATATTTCGAGATCCTAACCTCCCATTTTAACATCACTCTTTGGCATGTTTTAATTTTCTTCCACTGCAAAGACTGACAAAGTAATCATTCAAGGCATTAGCCATTTCTGCATTACCCATTATTAGTTCCCCCTTCACGTTTCATTTTAGCCACTCTGTTTTGAAATGGCCAGGTGCAAGGAAAGAAATTGAGGATGTATGCCCTGAAAAAATAATTGCACACCAGCTCACAAATTATCAACTCAGCCTACCAGAGACCTCTTGTCCTATTTGGAGAAGAGGCTGTGGTTTCCACATTGGCCTCACCTCTCACTTCAGAACATAGAGAACCAGCATGGGACCAAGTCACCCCTAATTCTGAAGGAGTGACTATTGTTAGGTAAAAACATCATGAGCTGGGAATGTAGAGGGAGTCACCCAGTGCTGGGCCGTAACAAGATGCAGTTGTGACCTTGTACTCTCAAGATAAGAGTGGGGATGACAAATTGATGTGCAGGAGGCTAGCAGAGAGGGACAGCAACAGTTTATTCATTGGTCAATGTCATGGTATGATAATTTACTAAGTAAGTATCCTAAGGTATATAAAAAACACCACTTGCTGATAACGGCAGAATGCGCCTTCTCCAACTAACACTGTTAGTTGCAAGTGTTACAATCCGGCAATAAAGAACAAAGAACCTTG
The DNA here is from genome assembly GCF_036971445.1 of Narcine bancroftii. Lineage (NCBI taxonomy): Eukaryota > Metazoa > Chordata > Chondrichthyes > Torpediniformes > Narcinidae > Narcine > Narcine bancroftii. The sequence continues at coordinate 210,344,471 of NC_091469.1, forward strand.
ATTTCGACTCAGTCTGGTGTTTGACTCACTCATTCATGAACAAAGCAGACCTAACACTATTAAGAAGCATTTCTACCCGTTGACTCAAACTACAGACAATTCTGCCTCTTCACGCCAGTAATATCAACCCTAAAATTAACATTGGCATCATCCAGACATACCATGTTCTACACCATAGCATCAAGGAATTGTTTAAATACAACAAACTGCTTCAAAAGGGCACAAATCATCCACGTGTGCAAGAAAAGTAGTGTGAGCGACCTCAATGACTGTGATTAAATGCTTTGAGAAGTTGATTGCCCACAATCACTCCACAGCAGATACAATATCGCTGGCTCTCCACTCAGCTCTGAATCACCTTGAAAACAACAACTTGTACATAAGGATGCTCTTCAAAAACTCAGCCTTCAACATCATTTTTTCCCTCATTGCTGGCCAAGAAGCTCCAAACCCTGAGCCTCTGCACCGCCCTCTGCAACTGGATCCTTGACTTCCACATCAGAAGATCACAGTCTGTACAAATTGGTAAAAACATCTCCTTATTGTCAACACAGGTACACCTCAAGGATGTGTGCTTAGCCCACTGCTCTACTCATTATACACCCATGACTGTGTGGCCAGGCACAATTCTAATGCTATATACAAGTTTGCCAATGACACCACAGTTGACAGCAGAATCACAAACGGCAATGAGGAAGAGTACAAAACCATTGAGTGGTGTCGCACAAACAACCTTGCGCCCAACATTAGCAAAACCAAGAAGATGATTGTGGACATCAGGAGGAAGTTAAAGGAATACGACCCAGTCCTCAACATTAGCAAAACCAAGAAGATGATTGTGGACATCAGGAGGAAGTTAGGGGAATACGACCCAGTCCTCATCAGTAGTGGAGAGGGTCAAAAACTTCAAATTCCTGGGTGTCAACATCTCTGAGGATTTGTCCTGGAGTTCCATATTGTGCTATTATACCAACTGAGTCGCAGTGCGAAATGAAGAACGAGAAAATGATCAGATGTAGTCGAGTCGAAGTTCATTAAAAGTCATTTACTCAAATTGTCACACGTAGCTTTTTAAAACCCCATGTGTTCCAAATTACATCATTGCATTGTTACATCATGATGTCACTCGGAACCTCCCAAGTTGGTTCGATTAAGCCTCATGAGCCGCTACATGCCCCCCCCCCCAACATCAGAACCTCTGGTGCCATTACTGTCCGCAGTTCTTGGGCAGTTGTCTGTGCCTTCGCATTGAGGGTCGTGGCAAGGGTTGATCAAGATCAAGATGAGCGGGTTTTAGTTGGTCAATTGTAAATGTTTCTGGATGCAACCCCCCCAATGTCCAGTACACAAGTTGCACAATTGTTTCATAGCACTCTGAAGAGGCCCTCATACAACTTCTATAAGGGTGGCCGGTGTGCACCTCTACGCATAAACACAAACTTATAGTCCAGGACTTCCTTTGGGATGAAGAGAGTCGTTGTTCCATGCCTTGATATGGAAACTGGGCCAATTTTCCAAGCCGCTCCCGCAGTCTGCCTAAGACTTCAGTCAGTGGCACCTCTTGTTCGCGTGATCCGGGCACGAACTCCCCAGGTACAATGAGCAGGGCTCCATAAATCAACTCTGCTGATGAGGAGTTGAGATCGTCCTTGGGCGCTGTTCTTATTCCCAGGAGGATCCAGGGCAGTTTGTCTGCTCCATCAGGTCCCTGGAGGCGGGCTATCAGTGCAGCTTTCATGTGCCTATGGGACCGTTCCACCAGGCTATTTGTCTGCGGGTGGTAGGGTTGTCGTGCGGTGGAGCTGCAATCCCAGCAGTCGCAACAAAACATCTCAAAGTGCGGATGTAAACTAAAGGCTTTGTCAGAGGTGACATGTAAAAGCTCTGGCTCATGAATCGGTCTCTAACTCTGTCATAGGAACCACTTCTGGCTACCTAGTGAATCTGTTGATGACTGTTAACAAGTACCTAGACGCTCATGACACCAGAAGCGGCCAACAATGTCAACATGCACATGGTTGAATCTACGCTGTGGTGACTGGAAAGGCTGAAGCGGCGCCTACACATGCCTTTGTACTTTTGCAGATTGGCAGTCCATGCACATCTCTGGCATGTTTGGGTGTAGCAGTGGAGAACCGGGGAGTAACAATGTCCGGAAACGCCACAAGAAATTTAGTGAATTTGTTGTTCGAGTACTCCACGGCGTCTACAGTAGTTTAGTTTTGACAAAGCAGAAAGACTGGAAGGTTGTGGTGTTCACCAACCGGTGCCCTTTTAAGTCCACCATCAGTGAGTGGGTTCTGAGGAAGTTACCACCTAGCAACGGTCAGGACACAGCAGCAAGAATGAACTTCATGCGAACTTATTGACACTGAATTTCAGGAGTATAGTTCGTAGGCCATAGGTACAAATGGAACTGTTATTCACCACAGTAAGTGCCAGACCCGCACTCTGGTATGGGTTTCAAAGCCCAAAGAAGGAAGGACACTAACCTCCACACCCGTGTCGACTAGAAATTTGCACTAAGAGAGTTCGTCTCAGATGTACAGTAAGCTGTTAGGGTGGCCAGCTGCTATAGCTATTGTCACGGAGTCATGTTTGTCCGGGGGAGCATGTGCCCTCATTGCCAGTACTCGTGGAGCCTGGATGTGACACAGCACTAACTTCTGTGGGATTTGCGCATTACTGTTTCACACATCACAGAATATCTGCACAAGTGGACACTGTTTGAGCGTTATCCAAGTCCTCCTCAGCCAACATGAGGCGGATGCCTTCTGGCATTTGCTCTAAAAACAACTGCTCCAAGAGCAAGCAAGACCTATGGCTGTCTGCCGGTGCCAGAGTTCATTAACTCAGAGGGGCGAGGTCCCCCAGGCCATTGATATGGAGGAGATGTGCAACTTGCTCGCGTCATGAGAGACTGTAAATCCGGAGGAGGTCTTTTAGAGCTTTGTACTTGTCGAGAGTTGATCGGTCCTGAAGGAAATCCACTACTCAATTGGCTGTGTCCTGATCGAGGGTGCTTGCTACATGATGGTACTTAGTGGCGTCCACTCCTTTCTTGCGAATGTGGAACTGCACCTTAGCCTGTTCAAACCAAACTTCAGGTTGAGTGGTCCAAAAGACAGGCTACATTGTACATGTTGAGACCAAAATCTGTTTGGACCTGTCGGGGTCACCAATGTAGCAACTGTGTTGAAGTATGAAATGAAGAACAAGAAAGTGGTGAGATGTAGTTGAGTTGAAGTTCAGTAAAAGTTGTTTTACTCAGTCACTTGTAGCTTTTTAAAACTCCATGCATTCCAAATGACGTCGTCGCATTGTGACATCAATGATGTCCCTCGGAACCTCCCGAACCAGTGAGCTGCTGCACTATACTTTCATGAGGTTTTTGAGGAGATTTGGTACGTCACCAAAGACTTTTGTAAACTTCTACAGGTGTACCGTGGAGAGTATTCTCCTGTTGCATCAATGCCTGATATGGAGTCACCAAATCTCAGGACAGAAATAAATCCAGAGTTGCTAACTCGGTCTGCGACATTACAGGCACCAGACTTCACTCCATCAAAGACATTTACATGAGGTAGTGTCTTATAAAAGCAGCCTCTATCTTCAAAGACCCCCACAACCACTTCACTCTGCTACCATCAGGAAAAAGGTACAGGAGCCTAAAGACGAGCACTCAGTAGCACAAGGACAGCTTCTTCCCTGCTGCTATCAGATTCCTGAACAATCAATGAACGATAATGGTATTGAATGACACTACCTGACTTTGACTTTTCGTGCACTATTTTTATTTACTGTTGTAAGGTGGTTTCTGTAAATGTTTGCACTGGTGATGCTTCAGCAAAACAACGAATTTCAGGACTTACTCATGACAATAAATTCTGATTCTGAACAGACCATAAATAGATTTGTTCTTAGTCAAGCTGGTGTTTAAACTAGGTCCAATTTTATTGCTTTTTCTTGACAACATGAGGATTATATTATACAGTCATTGAGAATTCGGTTTCATGTTGCTTTTATGATAAAAAGCACCTTGCATTCTAAACCTCATAATGCAGGCTGTAAATTACTGCACATTGCAAGAGGCAAGAAATGTAAGCAAGGTTAAACCTATTACGCTTTAAAATTTGAATGATAATAAATACTTCCCATATATATTTTAAAATTTGCAAATGTTATCCTTTAGATCTTTGAATAAAATGTATGTTTGATGCAAGCATATTTTCAGATCATGGTGTGATTATCAGTTACTGGATGCATTTTCCTTCAACTGATATGGTTACTTCATACATACAATGCCCCAGTGGGCACAGCCCTGTAATCACAGAAGCTGTTAAACTGATCAAGCTGAACTATAAATGGAGGAGGCTTGTACCTATGTAAAATCAATTACCACTTAACCAAGCCTGTTCAAGGGAAATCCAACTTCTACGGCCCTGGAGTTTGCAGTTATTATTTCAGAAATGTCATTAATCACTAAGTGATATGAGTATTTCACATCACAATCCATATAGAACTGCAGTAGCTCTTCTGTAAAACCACTTCCATGTGCTGTCAAAGAATGGAAAATTAAGTATTCATAAAATATTCCAGAATGAGAGTCCAAGAAGTAAGCTTAGAATGCCTCACATTTCAAGAGTGAACTCCCACAACTTTTGATCATTTTCTTCTTTCTACTCAAGTGTTGCATTTTTACAACAGAAGTTGTGTAAAGTTGGAGTAAAACAAGAAAATCTACCAACACTGTGATTGTAGCTGGAAAAATTCAGCAGCTAATGCATCTTTGTTATAGTTATTACAAAGTTAATTGGTTATGGATCTTTGTTATAAAGTTAATCGGTTATGTTTCTTTGCCATAAAGAATGCTGAGTGAGTTTTTCCAGCACTTTTATTCATCAATTAGTGTATTGTAGAATTCTTCCCTCAAAACTTTAACTGAAATCACATCTGGTTTCATCCAATTTCTATACATTGACCAGAATCAGAATTATTTACAATCTTTACTTTCATCCTCTAAACTTCCCATGTAGCATACTATGACAGTTCCCCTTCCAATTTCACACTTCAGCTCCAAGACACTTTCTTTGTTATTCTCCCTTTTCTCAAGAGTTCAGATTACTCATTTTCAGTGACAGACACACATCCATTGACGTCCTTCCTCACGAATGCCTTTTTAAAGCATTTCCAAGCAATAAATGGTTTGCACAATCTATCAATAATTTGCAATCCATCTCGCTTGGCAACTTACAAGGTGCTCCTGTCCTGAAGGATGAAAATTAGGAAATAAAATCTATTCATCCCTGCATAATAGGTACCACTAGAAGGGCACATTTGATTACTTATTAGTCATATAAATTGTATATAAACCTCAAAATTCTTTATTGCTGCAGCTAAACATGTTCCCCTTTAAAAAAAATGAAAGAGTAACCATTAAAGAGATAATAAATACAAATGGATAACAAATATTCAGTTACCATGGTCCAAGAAAAAAAAGTGGTATTACACTTCTTCAGACAGGACTTTTAGTGGTGTTGAAGTTAATGATTAGTGTGGTAATCCAACCAAGAGTCTGATAGCCATTGGAAAGAAATTGTCTTGAAAATAGAGGTGGTGGGCTTCAGGCACAGTACATTCTACCTGACGGTGGCCATATAATGAGGTTGCGACCAGGATGATGAGTGTCCTTTATGACTAGCTTGTACCTTCTGCAGACTTCTGTGTTCCTGGGCCCTCGAATTACCAAACCAGGCTGTGATGCAACCAGCCAGTATAGTTTCCACAGTGTATTTCTAGAAATTTTATCGAGTATTCGATGACATGATAGATCACCTATGGACTTCTGAGAAAGTAGAGGTATTGGTGTGTCTTCTTTATGCTTGCCTCGATACACTGACACCATAAGCAGTCCACTATCCCCACAGGTTTCAAGGCAGCCACCATCATCCTAGTACCTAAGAAAGCAATGGTAACCAGACTAAATGACTACTGCCAGGTGACTTTGACGTCTACAATTATGAAGCACTTTGAGCAGCTGGTGATGAAGTGCATCAAAGCACGCCTTAGAGTGACATTGGACCTGTTCCAGTTTGCCTATTATTCAAATCAGTCCTCAGATGATGCAACAGCCTTGATCCTCCACTCTGTCCTGACCCACATAAAGAACAATATCTCATATGCCAAACTGTTGTTCATTGACTTCAGCTCTGTGTTCAACATGATCATACCTCAGTGGCTGGTGGATAAACTGTCCTCGCTTGGACTCAATACCTCTCCCTGTAACTGGATTCCGAACTTCTTGATGGAAAGACCACAATCTGTCCAGGTTGGCAGCAAAACCTCAAGTCCAATCACACAGAGCACTGGCGCAGCTCTGTGCTCTGCCCACTACTGTTCACATTCCAACAGAATCATCAAATTTCAGATGATACAACAGTAGATGGCCTCATCAGCAACAATGATGAGTTGCATGACAGAGAGGAGGTTGAAAGTCTTATAAAATGATGCGAAAACAACAACCTGAGTCTCAAAGTGGACAAGACAAAGGAGATGATTGTGGACTGCCAGGCTGGGACATAACTGCTTCCTGCAATCAGTGAGACTGCTGTACAATCCTAGAATCCAGTAAATTATTTTTATATATATTTATTTTGGATTGCAATGTATCTGCATTGTTTGTGTGTAGGGTACTCTGTGTGTGCACTATGGTCCAGAGTTACACTGTTTTGTCAGGTTATATATGTACAATCTTCTTCAGCAGATGCTGAACCAAGCCATGAAAGACCTCAACAATGAAGACGCTATTTACATCCGGTACGGCACGGATGTCAGTCTCTTCAATCTGAGGCGCCTGCATGCTCACACCAAGACATAAGAGCAACTTGTCCGTGAACTACTCTTTGCAGATGATGCCGCTTTAGTAGCCCATTCAGAGCCAGCTCTTCAGCGCTTGACGTCCTGTTTTGCGGAAACTGCCGAAATGTTTGGCCTGGAAGTCAGCCTGAAGAAAACTGAGGTCCTCCATCAGCCAGCTCCCCACCATGACATCTCCATCGGGCACACAAAACTCAAAACGGTCAACCAGTTTACCTATTTCGGCTGCACCATTTCATCGGATGCAAGGATTGACAACAAGATAGACAACAGACTTGCCAAGGCAAATAGCGCCTTTGGAAGACTACACAAGAGAGTCTGGAAAAACAACCAACTGAAAAACCTCACAAAGACAAGCGTATACAGAGCCATTGTCATACCCACACTCCTGTTCATCTCCGAATCATGGGTCCTCTACCGGCATCACCTACGGCTCCTAGAACGCTTCCACCAGTGTTGTCTCCGCTCCATCCTCAACATTCATTGGAGCGACTTCATCCCTAACATCGAAGTACTCAAGATGGCAGAAGCCGACAGCATCGAATCCACGCTTTTGAAGATCAAACTGCGCTGGGTAGGCCATGTCTCCAGAATGGAGGACCATCGCCTCCCCAAGATCGTGTTATATGGCGAGCTCTCCACTGGCCACCGTGACAGAGGTGCACCAAAGAAGAGGTACAAGGACTGCCTAAAGAAATCTCTTGGTGCCTGCCACATTGACCACCGCCAGTGGGCTGATCTCGCCTCAAACCATGCACCTTGGCGCCTCACAGTTCCGCGGGCAGCAACCTCCTTTGAAGAAGACCGCAGAGCCCACCTCACTGACAAAAGGCAAAGGAGGAAAAACCCAACACCCAACCCCAACCAACCAATTTTCCCCTGCAACCATGTCTGCCTGTCCCGCATCGGACTTGTCAGCCACAAACGAGCCTGCAGCTGACGTGGACATTTACCCCTCCATAAATCTTCGTCCGCGAAGCCAAGCCAAAGATATGTACATATACAATCAGATAAACGAACTTGACTTGAGGAGGATAAAGAGCAGCCATTCTCCACTTTACATGACCAGTTCTGTCGTGGAGAGAATGGAGAGCACAAAGTTCCTTGGCATGCAAATAAGGGTCCATCTTTTGCGGACTCACAGTACTTCCTCATTTGTCTGGAAGGCGCAGCAGTGCCTGCACTTCCTAAGAAGGCTGAGGGCAAGGCTCCAGCCCCCATCTTGATAACCTTTTACAGAAGCACAATTGAGTGTGTCCTCTCTGGTTGCATCATGCATCAGTCTGGAAGTCTATACAGAGGATTATTAAAAGGTCATTGGATCACTAGAGTCTCCCTTTTCTCTATGATTGACATTTACTGAGGGCTCAAGGAATTACAAAAGACCCTTTCTATCTAGTCCACTGTATCTTTAACCCACTACCATCAAGAAGGTGGTTCAGGAGCATCAAAATCAGGACTGCCAGGCTGAGGAACAGCTTCTTTCCCCAGGTTGTGAGACTGATGAACAGTGTCATGTAACCATCCCAAATATTTATATATATTTATTTTGATTATTTATGTGATTTTTATGTACTGTGCATTGTGTGCTAGGGTGTGTGCTCCATGGTCTGGACCAGTGGTTCTCAACCTTTGTCTTTCCACTCACATAACACTTTAAGTATTCCCTATGCCATAGGTGCTCTGTGATTAGTAAGGGATTGCTTAAGGTGATATGTGGGTGGAAAGAAAAAGGTTGAAAGCCATCTAATTGACTCATTATGTGCACGGTTTCATAACTCCAAGGGAAATGGGCCAATGACAACTTTTCTCAAGCAAAATATTTCAGCCACAATTGGGTCTACAGCAGTGATTTTCAACCTTCCCATTCACATACCACTATAAGCAATCCCTCACAGGTACACGATCCTTAATCCAGACATCTGAAATCCGGAAAGCTCCAAAATCCGGCAAGTGGGAAGAGAGGCAGCAGTGCGAGTCGGGTGGGTGTGGGGGTGAGACCGGCAGCGCGAGTCGGGCGGGCGAGAGACCGGCAGCGCGAGTCGGGCGGGCGAGAGACCGGCAGCGCGAGTCGGGCGGGCGAGAGACCGGCAGCGCGAGTCGGGCGGGCGAGAGACCGGCAGCGCGAGTCGGGCGGGCGAGAGACCGGCAGCGCGAGTCGGGCGGGCGAGAGACCGGCAGCGCGAGTCGGGCGGGCGAGAGACCGGCAGCGCGAGTCGGGCGGGCGAGAGACCGGCAGCGCGAGTCGGGCGGGCGAGAGACCGGCAGCGCGAGTCGGGCGGGCGAGAGACCGGCAGCGCGAGTCGGGCGGGCGAGAGACCGGCAGCGCGAGTCGGGCGGGCGAGAGACCGGCAGCGCGAGTCGGGCGGGCGAGAGACCGGCAGCGCGAGTCGGGCGGGCGAGAGACCGGCAGCGCGAGTCGGGCGGGCGAGAGACCGGCAGCGCGAGTCGGGCGGGCGAGAGACCGGCAGCGCGAGTCGGGCGGGCGAGAGACCGGCAGCGCGAGTCGGGCGGGCGAGAGACCGGCAGCGCGAGTCGGGCGGGCGAGAGACCGGCAGCGCGAGTCGGGCGGGCGAGAGACCGGCAGCGCGAGTCGGGCGGGCGAGAGACCGGCAGCGCGAGTCGGGCGGGCGAGAGACCGGCAGCGCGAGTCGGGCGGGCGAGAGACCGGCAGCGCGAGTCGGGCGGGCGAGAGACCGGCAGCGCGAGTCGGGCGGCCGGGAGATCAGTAGAGCAAGTCGGGCAGATGGGCCAGCAGCGCGAGTCAAGGAACCGGCATCACAAGTCGGGCAGGCGAGTGGGGGGGTGGGGGGAGTCGGCAGGCTGACTGGAAGTGGGTGGGGATGGATACGGCAGCACAATTTGGGTGGGCTGAAATCTGGCTTTCCGAAATCCGGAAAAATCTGAAATTCAGAAAACACTGTCCCCCAAGGGTTCAGGATAAAGGATCGTGTACCTGTACTAATCATTGAGCACCGATGGCATAGGGATTACTTAAAGTGGTATGTGAGTGGAAAGACAAAGGTTGAGAACCATTTGTCTGGAGAGAGTATTCCATTAGGTTGTACATTTATAATCAGATGATAATGATCTTGATATATGGACACTCAGGAACTTGATCCCACAGATTCTCTCATGTACAATACTGTAGATTTCCATATCACCTATTCTCGTCCATTAGTATAAGCCAAGATGTAGCACTCATACCAGGATACTTTCAATACCACAGAACTGTGTTGACAGGTTAATGACAGAGGCACTTCATTTGATCACACAAATGAAAACTCCTAAATATGTCAAAACTGATGGACTGCAGTTCTGCACACAAGAGATATTTGCCCGGCTTTTGTTTAAAATCACTTAGCTACTAATCAACCCATGGAGAAATGGCTGACAAAACAAGTGTACAGTGATGGTTCATCACCATTGCAATTGAGCAATGGAACAATTAGACAGACCAAGATACCTCCAACAACTAAAATGTTAAAAGGTTTATCATTTTCGTTTTCTGAACAGGAATAAACATTCCTAAATTTGAAAATAATTCATTATGAACAAGCCAAGTCAAGTTTATTGTCATCTGTTTGTACAAGTACAACCTGACAAAACAGCATACTCTGGTCCTCAGTTAACAAGATTAAATTGTGGTCAAAGTAGAATAGGTGGCGAAGGTTAAACCAACTGTGTGGTGGGACTTGTTTGCAATTGTTCATGATTATTACTCATTCAATTTGCAAAATTAGAATTGTAACTAATTAACGTGTCAGCTGGAGGCTCCAGACAGATGTTTCTATCAGGCAACAGATGCTCAAAATTTTTCAGTAGAATTGATTTTAATGTGTCAAAGCTGCATATAAATCCAGTCGAATCAAATCTTGGCCAATTCTGACCATGCTACTTGAACTAAATTTGGAATATTTAATCTTGTTGCTAACAGATACGAATGTACGGTACAATACAGTTCAGACAATTTGAACAAAAAGAGTAATGATGATGGCTAAAGCAGAAAATGATAAACAACTAATCCCATTGCTTCATATATTATTGCTTTTGTGAACTAGAAATTCAGGTTCTGACAGATTGTTGAAGTAGAACCCAGTGTGCTTCTCTATTCATCTTATTACTTTACATTTGAACTGCAACTGCTTGATGCAACATTGAACAATAATATTTCCATTTTCATTTCACATTTGCCCATTGAAATGTCTTGAAGTGCTTTTCACGACGAATCACTTTTAAAGGAGATTGACTGCCGGGTACACAAATACAATTGGTAGACATTATCAGCTAAATATCCCATAAAATAGGATTGAGACGTTACTCAACAAGAAAATATGTTTAGATACAATCAGAAAATACTGTGCCTTTTTGCTCCAACTTACAGCATCTGCATCTTTGTCTCCATCTTCTGATCAGCATCAAAGGATTTTAACATCCACTAACTGTAATACATGGTGGATCTCTCACATGTTGAATAAAACTGATACTGTGTTAGCCACTTTATTACTTAATAGCAGATTTTAATAAAATAATTCAAAAGTGCTCCATCGCATACTTTTCTCCAGGTGACAATATAGGCCATAATATTGAAAAATATTTCATGTAATTAAATTTAATCTGGTTATTCAGATCAAGGGCTGCAGGGAGAATCCACTTATTGCCGTATGCAGCGAAGTTCAGGTATAACCTTCCCAAATGCAATGGGGAAGAGTCTACTGGAAAAGATTTCATCATGTCCCCCACTAGAATAATAATTAATTTAATGATGAAAGCTACTTCAATTAAAAATTATTCAAACTTGTGGAATTGAACTTACATTTTATAAACTGAATTGAAATTCAGACCCGACATAAAGCAGAATCACAGAAAGGTGATTGTGTAGAGAAGCACTTGGTTATAAAGTGGGGCACAGCCAGTTTCATTACAAGGTGTAACAACACTGACCCCTACTGAATATAGTGAAACACAAAAGTATGCAGACACTGTAATTGTAGTAAAAACACAAGAATGCTGGAGGAACTCAGCAGGTCACGCAGTCTCCATAGGAGGTAAAGATGTAAAACCAACGTTTTGAGCCTGAGCAGTTCTTCAATATTGAATACAGGTTGACAATGCCAGGTTTGCAAACTTCCGAAACCAAAAATTACAGTTTTAAATTTGTAATCAAACAATTCACATGTAATTAAAGTGCACATTCCAGACTTTATTCAAGGTTATTTGTATAAATTTTGATTTGAACATGTAGAAATTACAGCACTTTTTACATATAGTTCCCTCATTTCAGGACAACATAATGTTTGGGACATTTGGCTTCACAAGTGTTTGTGGGTACTCAGGTATGTTTAATTGCTTCATTGGTTCGGGTATAAGAGAGCTAGGCTTGCTTCTAAGCTTTTCATCACCTTTGGAGTCTGTAGTTGCCATTTTTCAACATGAGGACCAGATTGTGCCAATGAAAGTCAAAGAAACCATTATGAGAATGAAAACCAAGAATAAAACAGTAAGAGACATCAAGCAAACCTTAAAATTAAGAAGAAAGAGTGTACTGGTGAACTCAGTAATCGCAGAGGGACTGGTATTCCAAGGAAGACGTCCTCTACTGATGATAGAAGCTATAATTTTTACATGGTCAAACCATTATGCATGCATATAACCTTGTATAAAATCTGGAATGTACATGTGAATTGTGATTGTAAATTCAAAACTGTGGAATAGAGGAACAAATAAAGGAAAAATAATATTTGATTCCAACATTATGGAGGGGACGGTATGTCACACTCATCGCAAAAGTCCATATTTCCTTCATTTTACATTGTGTGCAGCCATCTGCCATTTGATTTTCCCAAGAAACCGTCATACCTCCAATCCAAATTATGTCACCACTATAATCTCCCACTGTTCATGATCATCCTCTGCTCACATCATTAGTTCAGTCCAAGAAATGTCAAACTTTCCAGTTGAATACAGTGGGCCTCACTTCTCCACTGGGTAATGGGATCTTGAATTTCCTCACGTGCAGAACACAATCAGTGAGAATTGGTAAGAACATCACCTCCACAATCTCCATCAGTACCAGAACACCACAGGGCTGTGTTCTTAGCCCCCTGCTCTACTCATTTTACACCTATGATGTGAGGCTTAGTGGGCAATAAATAGCATCATCTCCAAATTTGCTGTCAATACCATCATAGTGGGCTGTTTGAAAAGAGGCAATGAGTCTGCATACAGAAGGGAGATTAAAAACTTGGCTTCATGGTGTACTGACAGCCTCACTCTCAATGTTACCAAAACAAAGGAGCTGCTTGTAGTGGCTAGGACGTCATCACAGCGCCAGGGTTCGAATCCTGAGATGTCTAAGTAATTTGCATGTTTTCCCCGTGTCTGTGTGGGTTTTCCCTGGGGGCTCCGGTTTCCTCCCACCATTTGAAACGTACTGGGGGTTGTAGGCCATTGGGTGGCACACATTCGTGGGCAGAAATAGGAAGATACCATATGTTTTTGTCTAAAAATTAAATTTAAAAACCAGAGGTGTACGATCCAGTGATCATTGGGAGACCTGAAGAGGATAGATTGAGTAAATTTAACCCTGACCTTAAATTGACTTGGTCCATCTCCCCTTTCATGATCTCTCTGACTCCATCTCAAGAGAAGCTTTCTACAGATGGCTTTTACAAACCTACCAACTCCCACAATTACACTTCTTCTCATCCAATCTCCTTCAAGGATTCAATTCCTTTCTCTCAATTCCTCCACCTCCGTTATATCTTCTCAAGAGGAGGTCTTTCAGTCCAGATCATCTGAGATGTCCTCCTTCTCCCCTATACCACAATCAGCTGACCCTTTACCCTCATCTCCATTTCCTGCTCACCTCCCCTGGCCCCCCTTGCACCTAGATGCAACAAAAACAGGACTCCGTTTGGACTCACCTACCACCCCATCAGCCTCCACATCCAACTCATTATCCTCCGCAATTTCCATCACCTACAATGTGATCCCACCATGGTACATCTTCCCCTCTTTGCCTTCCATAAGGACTACTCTCTCCGTGACTCCCTCATCCACTCATCCCTTCCCACCAACCACCCCCTTGGCACCCCACTTCACTTGTGAATATGCAGGAGTGATCAACTACATTTGGAGCTCCCATTGTGGCCTTCTCTTCATTGGAGAGGCTGGACACAGAATGGGAGATCGCTTCGCTGAGCACCTTCACTCTGTAAAATCAATGACAAACCAAGGCCACCCATAAATTGGAGAAGCAACACCTCATATTCCATCTACATTTTCTCCAGCTGGATGGAATTAACAGCGACTTCACCCTATTAGCCTACCTCCTATTCTTCCCCATCCTTCTGTCTTCTATCCTCTAGCTCTCCAACCCTTTCCTCTCCATGCACAGAGCCATTTCCCCCTCCCACCCCCCACCCCCCACCCCCCACCCCCACTTTTCTTGCTGGGCTGCCCTCCCTCTCTTATTCATCTATTAGCTCCTGCCTCTGGGACTGTGCTCCTCACCCCACCATTTTGTTCAGACTCCTGCCTACATTTTGTCCTTAACTTGAAGAAATGTTGGTTATTTATCTTTATCTTTCCTACATAGTACACTGTGTGACCTACTCAGTTTCTCTAGCATTGTACTTTTACTTCAATCACTGTATCCTGCAAAGTTCTACAGATGTGCAGTGGAAAGTGTGCTGACTGGCTGCATCATGGCCTGGTGTGGGGGCACCAATACCACTGAGCAGAAAGCCCACCAAAATATGGAGGACACAGCCCAGTTATCACAGGCAAAATTCTCCCCATCTCTGGTTTAGAGGTACATGTGGGCATGGACAGACATGGCGGCCAGGGAGTGGGGTGCAGAACTGAAATAGTAGGCCACTGGGAGATCCCTGTCATTGATACACTGCCACTGCCAAACCAGAGCCACCCATAAATTGGTGGAGGAGCATCTAATATTCCATCTGGGCACTCTCCAACTCTGGATGGCATTAACATTGATTTCTCCGGTTTCTGCTGGACCACTCCCTGTTCTTCCTCTCTTCCCTATCTTTCTCATTTCCTCAAGCTCTCAATCCCCTTTTCTCTCCATTCAGAGCTATTCCCCCCCCACTCCCCTTTTCTCTTGTGCCTTCCCTTATTATCTCTTTCCATAAAAGTAAAGCGTTTTTCTATTAGTTCTTGCCTGCGCTCCTCTCTCTGACCCTCCCTCACCATTTTATTCAGGCGCCTGCCTACATTTTGGTCATACTTTGATGAAGGGCTCAAGGCCAGAACATCGATTATCTTTATCTTTGCTACATCAAGTACACTTTTGACTTGCTGAGGTTTCTCCAGCATTATGTTTTTAATCATTGCATCTGCAGACTTTTGTGTTTCAATCAGTGATTCATTTGAGGATTCTTACTTTGCACATCACTTGATATTTATTTTCGGTATTGCACAGTTTGTTAATTCTTCTTTCTTTATTTACATTTCTTTTTTTAATATGTAGCTTTTCTTGAGCACAATTTTTTTGACCACTGATAAATAGAAATTCTGCCGCGCCCCCAAGAAAAAGAATCTCAGGATTGTCTGCAACATCATGTATGTACTCTGACAATGAATCTTAACTCTGAGGTTCTTTATCCCAGATAACATTCCATCACTTTACCCTTTGTTTTCAAGCCAGGTCAGTGTGCCTCTTTCTACACTGGAAATTACCTCTATTTGCTCTAACGATAATCATGCTGATGCACCAGTACTTCCATGGTTAGACCTTATTGTTACAGACATTTTACCACTCAGTCTGAAGAGCTCTGTGCTTATCCTAGGTGTGAAATCAAATGGGATTAAGATTCTCTTCCCCAATCCCAGTCTAAGGCTCTGTTGTTCCTAGACATCAAATATCTCATTTTCCCGGTGTCATTCCAGATTCTGGTCAAATAACCCTGATCTAAATTTATAAATACAGCATGGTAACAGTCCCTTTGGGCCCACAAGCCAATGCCACCCAAATGCACTCAAATGACCTACAACCCCTGTATGTTTTGACGGGTGGGAGGAAACCCACACAGACATTGGAAGAATGTACAAACTCCTTACAGACAGTGTGGGATTGAGCCCTGGTCCCAATCGCTGGTGCTGTTACAGCTTTGCGCTAAACACTATGCTAACCATGCCTTCCTAAATCTGTATGAGGTCAACATTATATCTCCTAATACTCTGCAATAATTAAGGGTTGTGAAGATAGGCTTCTGCATAAATTGTTAAAATTCAAAAATCAAGCCGGGAATGAGGCACTCAACAATGCAGCAGGTTTATTTGTTTAAACAAAAATCTGAATGTACGACAAATTAAATATCTTTCTGTTGAATATTGCATCAAATGCTTAGTGTATCACTCCAATAAAAACATTCATCAAGTTGGACAGCACCTGTTATATTTCATTTGAGGATTTATTTATCTTAGTTGCATCAGTTTTAGTAAAGTGCCAATGAGATCATTTAAAAAAAAGAACTGCAAGGGCTAAAAACAGAGTGCATGTGGTGCTTGGAAGGAAATTAGTCATACTTTCATATTTTTTAAACAAGTAAACCTACTGCATTCATGACATGCTCATGGCCAGTTTGATTTTGAATTTTAACAATTTATAGCATGGTTTTACAGGAAACAATATGGGTAGAGCATTGGCTATATGGCAGGAAGCAGAGAGAATAGAAAGATCTTATTCTGGTTGGCTGCCCATTGCTAGTACTGTTTCACAGGGGTCAGTGTTGGGGCCACATCTTTTTATGTTGTACATTAATGATTAGATTATGGAATGAATGACTTTGTGGCCAAGTTTACAGATGATACAAAAGTAGGTGGAGGAGCAGATAATGCTGAGGAAAAAGAGAAGACTTGGACAGATTAGGTGAATGGGCAGAGAAGTTGCAAATGAAATACAATGTCAGAATGTATATGGTCATGCACTTTCAGTGTGTGTAAAAAAAATGTGCAGACTATTTTTTTTAAATGAGGAGAAAATTGAAAATACCCAGATGAAAAAGGACCTGGGAGTCCTCGCCCAGGACCGCCTGAAGATAAACTTGCAGGTTGAGTCAGTGGTGAAGGTGGAAAATGCAATGCTTCATTCATTTCAAGAGGAATTGAATACAAGGGCAGGGATGTGATGTTGAGGCTTTGTAAGGCACTGGTGAGTATTTTGAGCAGTTCTGAGCTCTTCATTTAGGAAGCTATGTGCTGACGTTGGAGAGATTCTAGGAATGAAAGAGTTATCGTATGAGTTTTTGATATCTCTTGGCCTGTATCATTAGAATTTAGGAGAAGGAGGAAGGATCTCATTGAAACATTTTCAACGTTGAATAGCATAGAAAGAATGGAAGATTGTTGGACAAGAAGGCACAATTTCAGAACTGAAGGTCGCCCACTAAGAAGAGAAAGATGCAGAGAAATTTCTTTAGCCAGATGATGGTAAATCTGTGGAATTTATTGCCCCAAGCAGTTGAGAAGGCCAGGTCATTGGTTGTATTTAAGGAGAGATTGATAGGTTCTTTATTCGCCAGGACATTAAAGGTGATGGGGAGAAGGCCAGGCAGTGGGGCTGAGTGGGATAATGGATCAACTCAATCAAATGGTGGAGCAGTCTCAATGGGCTGAATGACCTATTTCTGCTCCTATGTCTTATGATCTTAAGGATAAGGATCTAATCAATAATTTAAAGATAGAATATGTGGTTCCTTAAGTATGACAATTATTACAAGAGAGTCATAATTCTTACAAACATGTCGCTAAGGAACAAAAATCTTCATACAAACGTTAAAAACAAAATTCCTGAGGTATATTAATGAAGAGGACTGAGAATAACTGAAAGATACAGGCCTTAAATTGTGGTGCTGCCTAGAAGTTTTAAAACACTTTATATGCTGAAATTGTGTGGAGAATTTCTGTTATTACCAGCACCAGAAGAAAAAAATCAATCCTTCCTTCCTGAGCCAACATTTTTCCTTCATTTTGACGGGTGGCGCATCCATCCTGCATCTCGCCACAACTCGCCTGCAAACTGTGCAATATCTACTGGCAGTTCCCCAAACCAAGTTGACCTTGAAATGGCAGTAACAAAATTAAATTTTGTATTATAATTTTCTTATAATAGTTGTGCATAAAGGATCGTAGCCTAATCCCACATCCACTCAAACGTCCAGTTATGCTTTTATGGAGATTGCTGGACATTAGAAGCAGAAGGTCTACATTTTCTTTATTTGTCAAACTCAAGGACTGTGGGCTAAACTCAACTATTTACTTTCACCCAAACCTTAACTAGTTAATATGGAAAAGGCGAAGGCTGGCCTGTCTGACTCCATTATCCATCTGTCAAGGTTGTTCGGTAATCAGGGATAGGTTAGAAACATGCCAGGTAATAATACGTCTCCATTGACAGCAATATCTACATTTGGAAACGGAGATGGTCAAAATGTATTACAACATACTGTAAGCTATGCATCCTGAAAGCTACTCAGGCAAAGTCAGTCAGGTAAATTAAATCTGTACTGTTGTTGCTCCCAGGCTCACCTTCATTTATTTTGCAATAAAATTATTCTTCCTACCTACAAAAGTTCCTGGGGTCAAGACAACTGTTTTTGCAATGGCATAAATTATCCAAAACTCACTAAATAAAATTTACATTTACTTTATATGATGTAAATGAACAAATGTCAATATGCAAACCAGACTAATTCAGATAAATCATCACCACAAAATGCCAGCCAAAAGTATGTCTATTCATTAATCATTACAAATAGAATATTTTGATATACTTTTTTTGTCAGATTATTGTTATTATATTATTCATACAGTTAAATAACTTCTGCTTCTCTTCCCCCATCTCCTCTCCTTTATCAAAGTTTGCTCCTGAAGGGGTAAGATGTGATCACAGCTGAATGCCATTAGGTAATTTGTCCAATATGTCTTATTTCAGATGAAATCTTGAAAGTCTGAGCAACAGTAGATATATTTACTGAACAGGGAACCACAATGCAGCTGAATATTGTACTATTTTATTTTTTTTTAATAGAATGGGGCTGTTGCTGGCTCATTCACCATTTAGAGCCCACCTGTAATTGTTCTCAAGATGGTGGTCATGAGCTACCATTTTGATTCACTGCAGTCCTCCTGGTGAACATGCCCCCACAGGAGTGGGAAATTCCAGGATTTAGAACCAGCAACAAAATGGAACAGTAATATTTTTCCAATTCAAGATGCTGTGGGACTTGGGAAGCGATGGACTTTCTAAACTTGTTGACCTTCGTGGTGACAGAAGTTATGGTTGTTGGAATGGCGGTGCATTTTGTAGATGGTTTACACTGTCATTACACAACTGCTTGGGGCAATAAATTCCACAGATTTACCATCATCTGGCTAAAGAAATTCCTCCGCATCTTTCTCTTCTTAGTGGGCGTCCTTCAGTTCTGAAATTGTGCCTTCTTGTCCAACAATCTTCAACGCTTGCAGTGAATGAAGTGCAAGTTCAGTGAGATAATTTATCCTGGTAATATGGAGATTCTTCAGTGCTGTTGGCACAGTTTTCATCCAGACAAATAGGGAGTATTCCACCATGTTCCTCTCTTGTGCTTTGTCGATTGTGGACAGGATGTGGATGCAGTTGGCAAAGCCAGAATTTATTGCCTATCCTTGGTTGTCCTTGAGAAAATAATGATTTGTCAACTTCTTCAATTATTCCATTTCTTCCAATTAAAGAGAATTAGTTCTAATTTTGTGGGGTCTGATGTGACTGTCAAGATCAATGAGTTAACTTCAGGTTTTTCCATAGGGAGGGCACGAAACAGTTGGCAGGACGAGCAGATAGAAGGTGAAGTGGTGCGTCTCCTGCTGTTGATGTAGGGTTTTTTGTATACTCCCAAAGCTATGTCATGATGGTACTCTAACATATTCTTGGTAATACCGCAAGGTTAGTTCATTAAATTCTCATTCCTTTCAGAGGTAGTCGTTGGCAGGCACTTTCGTACATGATTGTTTCTTGCCACTTCTAAGCCCATTTCACAATGTTGTGCAAGCTTAGTTGATCACAGGTATGTGCCGCATCATTTCCTGCAGAGTTGTGAATGAAATTGAACATGGCACATCCTCAATACTTGCCTTGTTATAGAAAGTGACTTGATGAAGCAGCCAAAGATGGTTGGATTAGGAACTGCATTGATGGGATTATTGATCACCAATAACCGCATTCCATCACTGGAATGTGTAACTAACAGTGCCCATTGATTTTAGTTTTACTGGGTGTCTTCAAAACCACACTTGACCAAATCTTTATGTGAAAAAAGAGTCATCTTTGGAATTGAGCACTTTGTTCAATGTAATTAACTGAAGTTAGATTCCAGTGGCCCGACCAAAGCATTGATGAGCAGAGTATCAGTAAGTGGATCTTAAAAGATAATTTTATCCTTTCTTTGCTGTCTATTTAAGTTAATTTTCTTGCAGGGTGCAAGAGTTCAGGTCCAAAAAACACTGGATTCATCTTCCATTTCTTGGCTTCATCCCTGGGTCAATTACATCATTAACCTCTCTGTCCATTCTCATCACCAGAAATAGGACTGAATCAAGGTTCTGAGGCCCTTTCATTTAATGAACAATACAAATTGCATTGGTGCCCTGCTTTTGATTATTTTCCTTCCAAATGTCTCCTCACAACTTGGGACAATTCTTCTTTGGCTTGGCTTCGCAGACGAAGATTTATGGAGGGGTAATGTCCACGTCAGCTCCAGGCTCGTTTGTGGCTGACAAGTCCAATGCGGGACAGGCAGATACGGTTGCAGCGGTTGCAAAGGAAAATTGGTGGGTTGGGTTTTTCCTCCTTTGTCTTTTGTCAGTGAGGTGGGCTCTGCGGTCTTCTTCCAAGGAGGTTGCTGCCCGCTGAACTGTGAGGCGCCAAGATGCACGGTTTGAGGCGATATCAGCCCACTGGCGGTGGTCAATGTGGCAGGCACCAAGAGCAGCAGGACATGCAGCATCCTTAGAAAGGAATCTAACCAACATTTCGGGCCTAAGCCCTTCATCAAAACACGAGTGAAAAGTAGGCATGTGCCCAAATAAAAAAGGGGATGAGGGAAGACGGGGCAGGGGGAGGGAGCACATGCCAACAGGCAAGAGGTCATAGGTGGCTATGGGTGGGAGGGCAGAAGAAAAAAAAGCTGAGAAATGAACAGAGAGGGAAGGGGTGGAGAAGTGAAAGAAAGGAGACAAAGGAATAGGAAAAAAGAGAGAGAGAGAGAGACAAGGGAGGGGTCTAACTGAAACTAGAGTAGATTTTAATGCCACCTGGTTGGAAAGTGATCAGACAGAATATGTGGTGTTGTTCCTTCGACTTGAGGGTGGCCTTGGTTTGGCAGTGCATGAAGCCATGGAGAGATATATGGGAATGGGGTTTGGAATTAAAATGGTTGGCCACTGGGAGGTCCTCATTATGTAGCAGACAGAACAAAGGTTCTCAACAAAAAGATCTCTCAGTCTATCTGATGTAGTGGAGGACATAAATGGAGCACCGGGTTGGAGTAGATGACTCCTGCAGATTCACGTGAAGGGGAAGCCAGTTCTTGTTGCGTCTGGGGGATGAGGGGGAAAATAGAGGAGATACAAGCAAGGGCTGTGTTGAAGGCAATAGAGGGGAAGCTATGTTTTTATTTAAAGGCAGACACCTCAGATGTTCTAGAATGGAAGTCATTATCCTGAAAAGAGTTGTGATGGAGACTGAGGAAATGAAAGAAATCAAATCCTTACATGGGAGAAGGTGTGAAAAGGTGTAGTCGAGGTAACTGTGGGATTTAGTGTGTTTATAGAAAATGTATGTAGAGAGTTTATCTCCCAAGGTGGAGACAAAGAGATCAAGAAAGGAGAGACTGTTGCCAGAAATTTGAGGTCAGGCTGCAAGTTTGCAGCAAGGTGGATAAAGTTGACTAGCCATTCATGGATGCATAAGGCAGCTCCAAGGTAGTCATGAATGTAGTGGAGGAAGAGTTGAGCAATGCAATTTGTAATGTTCATTAAATGAAAGAGCCTCAGAACCTTGATTCAGTCCTATTTCTGGTGATGAGAATGGACGGAGAGGTTAATGATGTAATTGACCCAGGGATGAAGCCAAGAAATGGAAGATGAATCCAGTGTTTTTTGTACCTGAACTCTTGCACCCTGCAAGAAAATTAATTTAAATAGACAGCAAAGAAAGGATAAAATTATCTTTGACTTTGTAGACTTGTCACATGGATCATCAACAAAAAGGCAATTCCTTTGAGATGAAGAAAGTGGAATGAGTCAAAGGAAAAGTTATTGAAGATGAGAACAAGTTCTGCCAGGTGGAGGAGGGTGGTGGTAGAGGGGGACTGGTGGGGTTGTTGAGAAAGAAACTAAGACCTTTGATAACTTCAGTGTGGGGGATGGAGTTATATAGATTTTGGACATTCATGGTGAAAATAAGATGCTCGGGTTCAGAAAATTAGAAGTTGTTGAAGTGATGGAGAGCAAGTGAGGTAACTGAAAACTGCTATTCTTTTCATTTTTCCTTCCTTAATTTTGCTAATATGTCTGTTATTATTGAATTATTATCAAAACTAAGTTGTGTAAAATTCATAGCACACTAAGTCAAAGATGCTATCCTGAATCCACAAATCACCCAGTCTATGCTTGGTATTCTTTGCAATTTTTTAAATGTAAAGTAAAAGTCCTAAAATCCACACTGCTCGGGGATTGGAATGGTCCAGGTTTTTGGATTTTCCGGATTCTCAGGCAGTACTTTGTAAATTCAAATTTAAGAACAGTTTATTAAAGAAACAATTTTCCCATGTAAAACACAAAGTACCAAAAAAATCAAATTAAATATTTTTTCTTGCATTTCCGTGACTTCCACGTGGTTGCTTGCTGCTTCTATGCATCTGTGGCGCTTACACATGCATGCACACAAAAGCAGAGAGATTTTGAGAAGTCCTGATTCTCAGATGGTCCAGATTTCTGGCATCCAGATTTTTACTGTACATGCACTACGGCGTGGTAAACATACAACAGTTCAAATTATTTTGACAAACAAATAGAATTCAAAACCAAGGGTTCCCTCTCAGCAAAAATCACTGGGATCTGAAACAAAATAGACTGATGTGCCATGGATAGCAGAATAAATCTATCAATTCTTCTTTGAAGATAGATAGGAATATAAACATCATTAAAGGGAATGTTTTACACAATCTGTGTAATAAAGTACTGCTGGAGGTGGAAGAATGATTGCCCTTAATGTGCTTTGGTAAAACTGAGGTCTACAGGCATTAAAAGGTAAAAACAATCCTCTTGCACAATGGAAGATTGCTAAGTTTAACAATCTTAGCCCCTGTTTACGTTATCAGGTCATAAACAGATTTTAAACGTTTCAATCTTTGCAGTCTTATGGGATTTTATTTTAAATTGCACCTTCCCTTAAGCCCTATTTATTGACACTTCCTGCCACAAAGTAAAATGTTAAAGATGTATCAAAAGTAAAATGTTATATAGGCTGGACTATGGAGAGTGCTTATGCATCCCATCAGAGGTGATCGTAACAAATATCACTCTTCGTCTGGTGGGCTTTTCCAGTATGAATGTGGAGATATCAAAATAATGGACTTTTACTTGCAATTCAATAAAGTCTCATCTCCATACTTGATGAGCTGATCCTTAAGAATATGAAAGAAAGATGAAATAGAATACATTTAGCTAAGAAGAAACAGAAACACAAGAAAAAGTTATGGTTTTGAAAAGTTCAGCTAATTATTGTAAATTGTTTGTCTAACAGGAACATGAATCTTTTATTCTTTACCTCTGCTTCCATTTGCACAACATTTTATTTACAAGTTGATTTTCAGCAAAATAACTAAATTGTAACATTCATTCTCATTATTATAACTGATTGATGGATTCTTAACATTTTTTGTAAATATCAAATATTGCAAAGCTGCATGTTGCTCAGCTTCGCCCAACATCTAATTGTACATTCATTGTACAATTGTACATTCATTCTCATTATTATAACTGATTGATGGTTCCTAAACATTTTTTGTAAATATCAAATATTGCAAAGCTGTATGTTGCTCAGCTTCACCCAACATCTAATTTGATAGCAATATTCAAGATATTTCTTGTTGCTAAACAGGATAGCTTCTTATTTCAAGCATGACTTAATTACCAGTAAGAACTATAATCAATCATCAGCTAAATGCAAATATCTGTAACTTAATTAGTTTTCAAATTCCAAGCATCTAATGTATCTACAAGTTACAGAAACTGATGCCCATAATAAGGTCAGGCTATGGAATCATCTGAGGGATTCTGTTTGCTGACATCGTTGTTCAGACCCATCATGTATGAAAGTTATCATTCAATCCAAAGGTGGTTGAAAGCACTGAAAAAGGTTCAGTAATTATACACAAGGCCAATGACCACAAAGCTCCCAGGCTGGATGCTTTGACAAGAAAAAATGGTAGTGCTGACAGAGCTGCTCTAACATCAACGCTGCCTCTGGTGCAGACCCTCAGAGAGAGGGGACACCCCTGTGGGGTCCAAACATCCAGTCCAACTGCTGTCGGCTCTGTTCTGACTTGAAATGGCCCGTTAAAGGAGCCGACAGTGGCTTATTTTAAAATCCTGCGACTACGGGTTCTGGGACCAAGATGGCGGTTCCTACAATCGACAGTGGCCACAGGAGGTTGCATATTCTGGGGAAGCAGAGGACTGGCACAGAGCACCAGAATATGAGGAGACCACCTCCTGTTTGAGAAGGAGAAGCAGATGACCCATGGGACAGTGACCAGGGCAGTGGACCAGCAAAGGGCTCTGAGGCTGAAGAACACAAAGATGGTGGACTGTTGTCACTTGAGGAGAAGAACCTATGCAGGCTGCAAAAGACTGGCTCGAGACTGGCTGAAGGCTGAAATTATATGAACAGGATAGTTCATATTTAGACCTCAGGTTGCAGATGGTTTGGACTGAAGGCTGTACAAATACAGAGGCTGCTGGAGCACTAGAGACGAATCCATGGACACTCAGTGACTCGGGGCAGCGCGGGGGGTGGGGGGGGGTGAGCAGGGACTCTCTTTTGCTTCTCTTTCTCTGATTTAAGGGGTGCTGGGAAATTTCTATTGATAAGGTTAACTAAAGGAAATTTTGTGTAATCTCATATTTTCTGTTTTATTACATAAAATAATCTTGACTCTTAAATTTTCCTTAGTTTTAGTTTTTTTTCTTTCTTTTTTATTTTGTACAAGCTATTTCAATAAACAAGATTAACACGTTAGCATAGATCATTTCAATTAAATGTTTTTGAGATATGTAAACAATTAATGATGTAGCTTTATCTAGTTTTATGCGTGCTTATTTGTATGCAAATGAATTATTATGTAATTGTCAATTCTGTATTTATGCTTAGATGTTAAACTCAATAAAAATATTTTTTAAAAAGAATCTTGAATTTTCAATGGTCTCAACCAAAATGGCAATGTAATACCATAATTCAAATAAGATTTTAAAAAATTACATCTGCCAACGTTCATGGCTTTTCCCATCCTGCCTAATGATAGAAAAAATGTTAAGGTTAAGCAACATTGTGATTGGTCATAAAATGATCGAATAACCCTGCGATACCCACTGACTGGAATCATGCACAAAGAATAGCTGCTGGGAGAGCTACCCGTGACCTTGGCCAGTCTTTGCAATTGTTACTCAATATGAGCCAAGGTCTAAAAGTTGAGAAACATGAAAAAAAAATTGCAGCAAATCCAGAAATTTGTAAAGTTAAACAGTTGGCAGACACGTCAGAATGCTTACTACGGCCGAATACAAAACTTCACTCAGAAAACTTCCATTAACTCTTGTAAGTTTAGACCCCGCAGAAAAGCTATAGAAATTGAGTACAAAAATAACCCCAAAAAATGCTGCGGAATTATACATTTTGAGAACGCTCTAAAAAGTGCAATCTTTGTTATTCAAATCTCTATAAAAATATATTCTAAAAGCACGAATTTAATTAAATGAAACAATGACTTCATTGAAGCTGAAGAATGAATGGAGCCATTGAACACAAATCTCTGATTTTTCTCTTTGAGGTAGCACATCACGACCCTCTCTACAGTCGCTTTACACTAATCCTGGTCTCCCTACCAGAGTCACTCAACCATACTTAGATCAGCTGATTTTCTAAAACTTACTGAAATATCTATAAATCTTACATGACTGTATTTATTGTCTGGACTGAAAAGGAACAATTTAAAGCACTTGAATACACAGCCTCAGAAGACCAAGCTCTCTATACTTCAATAGGCAAAAATGTTAATATCTGCTCCATGGGGGTCCCACATTTTTAGAACCTGTTCTTAAAGTAGCTGCAATAGTAATGCCATCTAGTGACATAATCCAACAAAAAATATTATTTATTGGACAGAAAATTCACAAATACTCCTGTTAAAAAGAACCCCTTTGACAAATTTTGTGCATTTACATAATCATTATTTGCAAACCAATGAACACTAAGTGACAACATGATAAATATAGCTGTCCATCTACAAGGCACAGTAAGGAGATAGTATGTACTTTCAGCTATAATTCCAGTTAGAGGATTCAGAATAATCCAGGCTTTCAAAACTGACTAATGGCAGAAGTTCTGGTGCTCTCCAAGTAAAGCAATTGGTGAAAAGGAAGAGTTCACAAAGAGGCACCACTGAGACTTAACAAAGACAGTAGCAGCAGCTGACAGCCATTATTTTCTGAGGGATTTGTAAATTTCTGGTTGCCTGTTGCTTTAATTTTCCATTCCACTGACTTCAGCCTTCGACTTCCTGTACTGCACTAATAAAACTGAATTTTACGTTGAAGAATATCACGTACACTTATGACTAGGGATATCACAACCTCCTGAACTCAACAATTTCAGCCATTTTATCCTAGTATCTCAGTTGTTTACTCTCTCCTGAGAATGTTGTTAATCTCCTCCCATTTATACCGTCATTGGAAATACATTTTGTTATTCACTAGCCTTGACTTCCATCTCCTGATCTTCACTGACCTTCCTTCCATTCCCTTTGCCTCTCCCTCTCTTCATTTCAATTCAAAATTTAGCTTATTTTAAAATGTTCCCAGCAGTGATGAAGGCTTATCAATCTGACACTTACACTTTGTTTTGCTCATTACAAAAACTGCTGATCTTACAAGTTTTTTTCAGCATTATCTGTTTTACAACTAAATTATTAAGCTGTTTTATGAAATGGTTATTCGATAATTCCACTATTTTACTTTTAGAATGCCCTGTTTAAACATGATGGTAAACAGTCTTTACAGCAAAAGGAGGGCACAAAACAGTCTGAATGTACATTTATATAAAAGGGGTTTGTTGAGGCAACAGCTGCTTCCCATTAGTTATGACAGTGATTAAGTGATGGTCCCAGCAGGTATAGACATGCAAGCAATTGGTTGTCAAATACTGATTGACTTGCAACGACAATTGCAATTTTCCATTTATTTTACCGTTTTCCAAAGGCTGAAACAAAATTGAAGTTAAAACCATTCAACTTTACTGGGACAAAGAGGGAAGGGAGGAATGCAAAAGTCACCTTCATAAATTAAATTTGAACAAGACATTTACGATAAATTAGATGCAATCATCTTCTACTCAACTATTAATTAAATAGACTAGTAAGAATATCCAGGCCGAGGATTCACTGTATTAACAAACCGCTTGAGTGTCTTTGTCTAAATCTTCAATCCCTAAAGAACAAACTTGATTACACATTTAATAAACATTAAGTTTTCTAGTACATAAAACATATTTTTGTAAGTTGATTTTTTTTTAAATAAAAAAATTCTTTGCTGATCAGGTAAGTATAAAATATCTTATATAAGGGAATTTTACATGTATTATTTGTGTAATTTTTGCATTCAATATTATTTTTGCACATATTATAATTAGAGAATTTGATGTCCTGAATAAAATATGTTATGTAATAATTATGGTTATACTTCTCATTTACAATTGATAGGTGATATGTCTATGATATGATTTGATTTATGTTGTCATTAGTTTACCTTGTGTAAAGGATTTTCGTTAAACAATAAAAACATTTTAAAAATGAAGAAAAAATTATTTGCTAAACAAAGCATTATTCAGATATGTTTATGTATTTTATCAGAAAGAAAAAAATGATGAATTAAAATTTACTGTTGTAAAGCTCAAGTATGTTCAATGCTTATTCATTTGGAACTTTTACCCGATGTTTCTTCTGAGAAAAGGATAACGATTTACACAAGTGAACAAAAATTCTTGCAAATTAAAGTCCTCATTGTTTGTCCTCTGTGAAATACCTGCCCCCTCCCTTGCCTTGATGAAATTGGTTTGAATCGCGGTTTCAACACAGTAGACATTGCTCATCTATCTTTCCTTTGACCAACCATTGGCCAGCTAATGCATTCACAACTGCGTAGCTTAATTAATTCATGCTAAATGTAATTCATGATGGCGTTTTAACCTTCCTGAATGTATGCACTAAAGAAATATTACAGACAAGTCAGATGAGCCTAATTAAAATTATTATTTTAATCTATTTTTTATTGTCATGTCACAAACAGAAAATGTGATATTGCACAAAATTTCCTTTAATCTACCATAAGGGAGCAAAGATTTGTTATCAGCAAAAATTGCCCAGCACTCCTTACAGCCAGAGAAAGAAAAGCAAAAGAGAGTCCTCCAAAGTCAATGAATGTTCATGACTTCACCTCCAGCACTCACGCAGCCACACAGCCACACAGCCTTAAGTCAAGCCATCAGCAATCCGAGCTCCAGATACACACCACTGATGCGATCATGAAGCCTCCAGCACCCTCTCACATCTCGGTTCTGAAACCTCGAAGTCTCGAGCCAGTCTCCAGCGTCCGCAGCTTGGTGTGAGTCCTTTGACTGCAGTTGCCAGAAGCCTCCATCCTACATGGATCCTCACTTCGAGTCATAACAACCTGCCGCCATCTTCAGCCTCAGAGCC
Source organism: Narcine bancroftii (assembly GCF_036971445.1). NCBI lineage: Eukaryota > Metazoa > Chordata > Chondrichthyes > Torpediniformes > Narcinidae > Narcine > Narcine bancroftii. The sequence continues at coordinate 210,373,384 of NC_091469.1, forward strand.
ACTAACTGGTCTGCCACCAAGGTCATCATCTTATAGGATCATCTCCTCTGCTTCTCCTTGTCAAACAGGGGTGGTCTCCCCATGTTCGAGTGCCCTTCTCCAGACCTCTACTTGTGACCATGACAGAAACAGTTCAGAAAGGGCAGGACTGGCAACTCAACATGCCAGTATTTTGATGTTTCTGATGTGATTGAGAAAGATGAAAAAGAGTTAGGGGAGTTGAATTACTGATCAAGGAGAATTTCACAGCTGCAATCGAAAAACATACTGGAGGGCTCATCAGCGGAGTCAATCAAAAGTGCTAGGATGGGGTTATACTACAGGTCCCCTAATAGCCAAACTTGTAGGCAGATTATGGAAAGATGGAAAAGCAATAGGATTGTTGTAGTGGATGATTTTAATATTGACTGAGACCTAGAATGCAAAAGGCATGGTTGGCACAAAATTTGTTTCATGCATTCAAGAGGGTTTCTTGATAAATATGTATGTGTGGAAGGAGCCAAACCAGACAATGGATAGAAAGTAATAACTTGGGGGAAGGAAATAATATTATTAGGCAAAAGCTGGGGAGAATAGATTGGGAGCTGTGATACTTGGCAAGCCCACATCTAAAAGGTTTAAGTTGAGTGAAAACCAGCATGTTCCACTGAGGAGGAAAGAAAGGATGGCAAAGTTCAATTTTCAGATATTGCAAATTCAGTCAAAAATTAATGGAAGCTTATGTATGATTTAAAAAGCTGAACTCAGACAGAGCCCATAACAAATATAAAGAAAACAAGAAAAGAACTCAGAGAATCAGAAGAGTCGAAGCAGGCCTCGTAATGTCCCTGGTGAGGAGGATTAAGGAAAATGTAAAGGCATTTTACACCAGTAAACAAGACCATTACCAAGGGGTAATTCATGTCTGGAGCCAAAGGAAGAGGGTGAGGTACTAAATGAATACTTTGCACCAGTATTCATGAAGAGGACATGGAGGATAGTAAGATCAATGTGCACTATGTTAATATTCTCAGGCATGATGATATCAAGGTCGAGGAGAAGTTACTTTCACTTAAGAACATCAGGGTAGATAAGTCCCCAGGTTATGATGGGTTCTATCCCACGTCATTGAAAGACAAGAGAGGAGATTGTTGGGGACTTGATAAAGATCTTTTTATCATCATAAGAACCAGAGAACTGCCAATCTTTAAGAATGGCAATGGGGATAATCAAGAAAATCATACAAGGTGATTTTCCATTGCTCACAAGGAAGCTATTAGAGAGGATCTTGAGGATAAGGTTTATTGCATTTGGAAAATCATCAGCCTGATTTGATGCAGGGTATCATGCCTTTCAAACTTGCTTGGGTTTTCTAAGGAGGTGATGAAGATGATTGAAGAGGATATTGTCTAAATCGACTACAGCAGGGCCTTTGCAAGGTTCTTAATGGTAAACTAATCTCGAGGATTATGATACATGAAATTCATGGTGAATTGGCAGATTGGATTCAAAATTGGCTCAGCCATAGATCATAGAGGGTAGTGATGTTTTTATCTGACTGGAGGTCTATAACCAGTTATGCTCACAGCATTAGTATTGTCTGATGGTTGTGACATGTATACAGTTAGGAAGAAAATATAAATGGGTTCTTGGAATTTCGAGCATTGCACCAACAGCAAACACTTAGAATTTCTCCCATGACTGGACCTGACTTGTTAAGAGCTTCTGGGCTGGCTGAGATTGCACCAGGTCAAAAGCAGCAAGCTTTGTTCCTGGTCATTACTCAAACGTTTAAATGAACTGCAGACTCAAGAATATGCTCCACTCCACTGCTGCTGGACACTTTTCTAAGAGGAAGCCAAATTCAAAATATCCAAAATCTTGAGTAAAGAGGATAAAATACTGAAGAAACAGTGAATTTAGACAAATTTAAAAGATGCATTTGTGACGGCTTGCTGCCGCGTTGATCGAGCTGGCCCTCCGGGTGGCGCTGAGAATCCAAAGGTCAGCAGCTTGTGCAGAGGCACTGGCTCCAACAAGCGAACTGGAAGCTTAAAGGCCAGTAACCCCAAAATGGCACTGGCCTTGCTGCGCAGACAACAGATAGGGATAGCACAAGGGGAAGAAGGGTACTGTTATGCAGGAAAGTACCTGTGCGCGGGAAACCCACTTTTGTTATGCACATTGTGACGTCAGCCAAGCGGGGCTACGGCAGGAACAGTGCAAGAATAAAAGTCGGGCCTGAGCCCTATTAAAACTCAGAGCTTAACCTGACTACACTAAGAGAGTGTGTGTGTGTGTGGGTGGGTGTGTGGGTGGGTGGGTGGGTGTGTGTGTGTGTGGGTCTTTTTTCGAGTAGTGCGCAACTGCACATTGAAAATTCTTTAAATTCACAGCATCAATGAATCAGTACAAAACACAGAGACTCCACTCGGCCTTCCATATCCATGTAAATTCCCATCAAAGCTATCTCCACTCACAGGCATGTTTTCAGTAGCTTGCTAATTTTTCACCATCATGCAACTCCCTCTTGAACACCACAGGGAAACCTGCATTCTTTTTGTCCACATTCAGCTTTGTGGCATATTATCAAGATTTGTCTTTGGCTTGGCTTCGCGGACAAAGATTTATGGAGGGGGTAAAAGTCCATGTCAGCTGCAGGTTCGATTGTGGCTGACAAGTCTGATGCGGGACAGGCAGACACGGTTGCAACGGTTGCAGGGGAAAATTGGTTGGTTGGGGTTGGGTGTTGCGTTTTTCCTCCTTTGTCTTTTGTCAGTGAGGTGGGCTCTGCAGTCTTCTTCAAAGGAGGTTGCTGCCCGCCGAACTGTGAGGAGCCAAGATGCACGGTTTGAGGCGATATCAGCCCACTGCCGGTGATCAATCTTGAGGAAATGCAAGCAATTGTTCTTCAGCGACTCAATTCTTAAATAAATCAGTGCCAATCAACACAAAATCATATTGGTGCAGCTTCAGATTCAGATTTTTTGTCAGAGTAAATATATGATATCACATATAACCCAGAGACTTTTTTTCTTGCTTGCAAGGCAGAATTACGACTTATAGGAAATGTAAAAGCATAATGTAAAGAGGTGTAGTCAAAGTAAAGCGGATGGGTTTGGAGAAAATGTCTCTCATGAATTTGTCTCCCGAGATAGAGACAGAGCGATCAAGAGAGTGTTGCTAGAGATGGACCAAGTGAATTTGAGGTCAGGGTGGAAGTTGGCAGCAAAATGGATGAAGTCGACGAGCTCATTAAGGGTGCAATGCAGTTATCAATGGTGGCATGGTTGGCGTAGCAGTTAGTGCAATGCCTTTACAGTTACAATGATTGGGACTGGGTTCAAATCCTGCGCTCTCTGTAAAGAGTTTGTACATTCTCCCCACGTCCGCATGCGTTTTCCTCGGGAGCTCTGGTTTCCTCCCACCCTTCAAAACGTATCGGAGTGTAGGTTAGTTGGGTGTAAGTTGGGCGGCACAGACTCGTGGGTCGAAATGTACTGTAACCATACACTATGTCTAATTTTTTTTAAATTAAACAAAATTTAAAGGAACAGAGGATGGGTTGAAGAGCCTTGCCTGCCTAGGCTTGTAGCGTGTATTGTTCCACATAGTCAACATATGGGTACTCATGGCTTTGAATTGAAGAAAGTGGGATGAGTCAAAGGAGGTTATTTAGTGTGAGGACAAGTTCTGCCAGCTGGAGGAGGATGCTGATGAGGATGACTGCTTGGGTCTGTTGTCGAGGAAGAAACAAGGAGCTTTGAGGCCTTCGGTATGGGGGATGGAGGTGTATTGTGATTGGATATCTATGGTAAAAATGATGTGTTTGAGTTGATTGAACTGGAAATTGTTGAAGTGATGAAGGACATGTAGAATATCACAGATGTCGGTACAGAGGGACTGGACCAGGGGGTCAATATGGAGTCAAGATAAGTGAATATCAATTCGCGGAAACAATTGGTCTACCAGGACAAATGGGTTCATGGATCTTGGGAAGGAGGTAGAAGGAGGCATTGCAGGGTTGGACAACAATAAGATTGGAGGCCATGGAAGGGAGATCACTGGAAGTGATGAACTCAGAGATAGTGAATGAATTTCACGAGTTTGATGAGTTTTGATGGGGTTCCTTTAAAGGGGTAAGTAAAAGAGGGTGTCTAAGAGTTGATATCTGGCTTCAGCAAGGTAGTGATTAATGCATCAGACCATAACAGCACCACCCTTGTCTATGGGTTTGATGGTGAGATTGGGATTAGCACAGAGAGAGTGGAAGGCAATGTGTTTCAAGGAGGTAAGATTAGAATGAGTGATGTCAAGAGAGTTGATATCTTGGCAGCATTTGAAAATATAAAGGAATCCAGGAAGAGGAAGAAGGTGGCAGAACGGGTCTATAGTCGGGGCTGGACACAAAGTGTTCCCCTACACATGTCTGTCACATGCCCTGCCTCATTTCCAAATAGGAGATTCAGGATTGCGCTCTCTCAAGTTGGTACCTCGACATATTGATTTAGAAAACTTTCCTGAAGCTCCAAGCCATTCAGCCCTTTTTCAGTATGGGAGTCCCAGCCAATATATGGAAAGATAAAAATTACCTACTATCACGTGTGAGGTCAAGGAAGAAGTCAGCAAGCAGAATGAGAAATGTACTGAAACACATAATGCAGAATATCCATGTTAATGTTTCATGAGATGGTGTACATATCAATGAAACTCACTTGGCCAGTTAAGAAAGTGTTCAAAAACATGAGCTTTCCTGAAGTTGCACATTCAGTTGATCTTCTGGTCCCTTAACAAAATAGAAATTCAGACTGAATCTGGGATAATGATGGGCAAGAAAGAAAAATCAAAAGATAGGTTCAACTGTTGAAAATGTGGAGCAATTAAACAACAGCAAAATGTTGGAACAGGTTAGGCAGCATTTGTTACAAGTAAAACAGAGTCAATAATTCAGGTCCAGGACCTTTCATCGGAACTAGGAAAGCGAGAAACCAACATGTCAAAGTAGCAGAGAGAATGGGGAAGGATGATGGGAAGAACAAAAATAACAAGTGAAAAATGTTGCATGGTCAGTGTAACACTGTATAGTCAGGCCTCACGTGTTGTTCCAATAAGACTCAGACAAAATCAATAAATATTATCTATCTGGGAACTTTGCAGTCCCCAGGAGGCCAAGACAGAAAGGTCAGTGAGAGAGATGGATGCTGATTTAAGGCAGTGTGAAACCAGAAACTCAAGGTCACATCTATGGACTGAGCAAAGGTGCTCCATACCAACTCCGACAGTGTTAGCATGAAGAAGAGGCCACATTGTGATAGGAAGGACAACTGAATCAAGGTTTCACCCAGAAAGACAGCTTGGGTCATTGAATGATGAGAAAAGGGGCAGGCACTGTACCTTCTGCAGTTACATGCGCAAGTTTTTTTTACATCATGGAGTCTTTTGTTTGTTCCTTGTCGGGAATTGTAACAACGGGTCTTAGAACAAGAAGAGGACATTTAAAAAGAACCAGGAAAGGTAGGTGCTTGTTTAAATTTCTCCATTGGATAATTAGATAGTCAATTAATGGAAGGGAAGCTCAGGTAGAGGGGGCATCATGTGAGTGGGCCAGAGGTGGAGTGGGAAGTTAAGGCTTTGGCTTACGATGCTTCGGCAAGAAGATGCTGAGGCCAAATAACCAGGTAAGAAGGCTAAGTTTTTTCCTTGTGCTATTGCTGGAGCAATGGCAAATAAGGCAGTGGAATGGTTCTCCTGAAGGATGTGGGATTCATGTTATCTGATAGTTTCCCTGATTACTACACGTGCAGTAAGTACAGCCTACTCCAGCTCCTAGAAAAACCACATTAAGGAACTGGAGTGGGAGTTGGATGAACCAAGAATCATCCAAGAAAAAGTCACAGAGAAGTCATTTGAGTAGGTGGTTACACCCAGAGTATAGGATTCAGCTAAAAAGATGGATGAACACTGAAAGAGACAAGGGGAGAAAGAAGTCAGTGCAGGGTCACACATCCCTCAGCAACAAGTATCCCCCTTTGGATATGTTGAGGGAGATGACCAAACTTGGCAGCAGGTCAATAGCATTGTGGTCAGCTTTGAACCTCAGAGGGGAAGGTGAAGTCTTGAAGAGTGATAGTCATGGGAACTCAATAGTTATGGGAAGAGATAGAAGATTCTACTGCCATAGATGTTGAATAGTCTGTTGCCTCCCAGGTGCTCCGGTCCAGGATGTCTCAGAGCAAGTGCAGAATATTCTGAAAGGGGAGAGTGTACAGCCAGAGATACTGGTACATACTGGTACCAATGACATAGTCCAGAAGTGGGGTACATTTAGTGAGTTAGGAAAGAGGCTGAAGAGCAGATTCTCCAACATTGTAATCTCGGGATTACTCTTAGTCCCACGAGCTAGGGAAGGTCAGAACAGGATGGTAAAGCAGACAAATGAGTGGCTGTGGAGATAGTGCAGGGGGGAGGGTTTGAAGTTCTTGGGGAACAGGTGACCTGTACAAGTGGGACAGGTTGTACCTGAACTAGAGGGCAGTTAACATTCAGGAAAGAAGATATGCTAACACCGTCGGAGTTGGTTTAAACAGGATTCGCAGGGGGATGAGAACCAACTGAAGAGGCAGAGGAAGATGTGGTTGGTGCACAAGTAGAGACAGCTGGTAGGGAGTTTGTGTGGAAGGACATGAAGATAGGCAAAATTTCAGCAATTGGGATGAGATGGAATGCAACAGGGACATGGAATCAAAAAAGTAACAAATACAGAGCTAAAGATTTTATATCTAAATGCACGCAGCATAAAAAATCAAAGTGGATGATCATATAACACAGCTACAGATTGGCAGATATAATGTTGTGTCCATCATGGTGTTGTGGCTAAAGGATGATAAAGTTGGGAGCTGAATGTCCAAGGAAAGGCAGGAGAGCAGGGGGCTGTGTGGCTCTGTTGGTAAAGAATTAGAAAAAGATGACATAGGATCCGAAGATAGAGAATCACTGTGGGTTGAGTTAAGAAATGGCAAGGATAAAAAGACACTGTTGGCAGTTATATACAGACCTCCAAACAGTAGCCAGGATGTGGACAACAAATTACACCACCAAAAAGAAAAGGTCAGGGTAGCGCAGTTGGGGTAGTGATTAGTGCAATGTCTTTACAGAGCCATCAATCGGGACCAGGATTTGAATCCCGCGCTGTCTGCAAGGAGCTTGTACATTCTCTTCATGTCTGCGTGGGTTTTGCCCAGGGGCTCTAGGTTCTTCCCACTGTACGTACTGGGGGTGGAGGTTAATTGGTTGTAAATTGGGCAGCACGGACTCATGGGCTGAAATGGCTTGTTACCGTGCTGTATGTCTAAAATTTAAATTTAGAAGGGCAAAGTTATGGTAGTCATGGGGGATTTTTAACATGCAGGTTGGAAAAACCATATTAGGATTGGATCTCAAGACAGAATTAGTAGAATGGCTCCAAGATTACTTTTAGAGCAGCTTGTTAATGAGTCCAGGAGAGGAGCAGCTGTATAGGATTGAGTATTGTGTAATGCACCAGAGGTGATTAGAGAGATTAGGGTGAAGTAAACCACTAGGCGGCAGTGATCACAATGCAACTGTGTTCAATTTGAGATTTAAAAAGGAGAAACTAAAGATGTGTCGGTATTTCAGTGAAGTAAAGGGAATTACAGTGGCATGAGAGGAATTTGCCAAAGTACATTGGAAGGGGGCACTAGTAGAGATGATGGCAAAATTTGCAGGGCAAGCTGACCACACTATTATTTACAGGTAATTCTGCAACTTGGAATTTTAAGGGTGGGGGTCCCACCTCCAGCAATGATGTTGTGAGTTACACAGAATGTACTCACCGGAAGTCACACAGAAGTCTATTAGTCTAAAGTTAGTAATGGAGAATGGATTTGATTTTTGAATCCTGTCTCTGCAATTCTGTGGTATTATAAACTAAACAAGTATTGTCAGCACATTTATCAATGCTGTGTTGGAAACACTGGCCGAAGAAGACCACTGTTTCACAGAGCATGAGAGAATCAGGAAGGAGGAGGCAGATAGGCAGGTTGAGTTGTGGACATAAATATTCTAACTTTTTTTGAAAGCCTATTTAAAACTAGAGCATACACTGACAAATTTCATGTCATTGTGGCACACACACGCTGTGGAGCTGACATCACTAACCGTACCTGGTTGGACTGGTTGACGTTTCACACGACCAGAAGGTGATTGGCGAGTTAACTCAGCCATGCTCTGACACTTGCTCCCTCCATGTATCAGAGCCCGGTTGAAATCTAGTCACCCTGCCCAGTTATGTCGTTTCACACCGTGCAATTTGACTCGTGATATTGGCAGGTTAACTCCAATGTAATCAGCGGTGTGAAAGGGGCTAGAGAGTCAGAATTTAGGGATCATATTCTGGTGGGCTGACAATTGCCAGTGGTGTTCCACAGGGGTCAGTGATGAAGCTGCTTCTTTTTATGTTGTACATCGATGATTTAGATTATGAAACAAATAGCTTTGTGGCCAAGTTTGCAGATGATATTAAGGTCGGTGAAGGAGCAGATAGTGCTGAGGAAACACAGAGGCTGCAGAAGGACTTAAACAGATTAGGAGAATGGGAAGAAAAGTAGTAAATGAAATACAATATTGTAAAGTGTATGGTCATGCACTTTGATAGAAAAAAATAAATGGAGAGAAACTAGAAAATTCCAAGATGCAAAGGGGCCTGGGAGCCTTTGAGCAGGAAAGCATGCAGGTTGAGTCTTTGGTGAAGAAGGCAAATGCAATGCTGGCACTCATTTCAAGAGGAATAGAAAATAAGAGCAGGGATGTGATGTTGAGGCTTTATAAGGACTGGTGAGACATTGTTTAGAATATTGTGAGGTGTTTTCAGCTCATCATTTAAGAAAGGATATGCTGACATTGGAGAAGGTTCAGAGGAGGTTCACCAAAGATGATTCTGGGAATGAAAGGGTTATCATATGAAGAATGTTTGACAGATCTTGGCCTGTATTCGTTGGAACTTAGGAGAATAGTAGGGGTGGGGGGAGATGCAGAAATCTCATTTAAACATTTTGGATCCTGAAAGGTTGTTTCCCATGGTGGGAAAGTGTATGATAAGAGGACACAACTTCAGAATTTAAGGATACCCAGTTAGAACAGAGATGTGGAGGAATTTTTTTTAGCCAGAGTGGTAAATCTATGGATTTCTTTCACAGGCAGTTGTCAAGGGGAAGCCATTGTGGGTATTTAAGGCAGAAATTTATGGTTTCTTGATTAGCCAGGGCATCAAAGTCACTCTGGGAGAAAGCAGGGCAATGGGGCTGAGTGGGAAAATGCTCATGATCAAATGGTGGGGCAGACTCAATGGGCTGAGTAGCCTATTTCTGCTCTGTAATGTAATGGAGCAGAAGAGGGTAATGGAAGAGTAGGCAAGGAGGTCACAAAGGTCAAAATGCTTAAAAGGGAAGGAAGGAAAGGTGTGCCTTGTGGTGGAATCTTTACAGAGCTGGCAGAAATTGCAAAGCATGGTCCATTGAATGTAGAATCTGGTGGGGTGGAAGGCAAGGACCCAGGATATTGCTCTTGCTCTGTCCAGGAAAGGGGATAAGAGCAGAGGAGCAGGAAATAATTGAGACATTTATATGACAATTCCAGAAATGATGGGCATTTTCGTGGTCCCAACTAAGATTGAGAGTTTAACAATGCCTCTATTAAAATGGCACTGTACTGCTCGACTGTTGTGGGTGAAACAGTGTCCTATTACATGAAATTTATTTTTGCCCGCTGCAAGGCAGACAAGATTTACTACCCGCAGGAATTGCCAAAGTGCCTCTTACAGTCAGACTTAGAGTCCATGAGAGAGAAGCAAATGAGAGTCCCCCTAAAGTCATCGTAGATTCGCCACCAGCACTTCCACAGGGCCCTCAGCCACAAAGCTCTAGATCCGATCCTCCAACACAGTCAGGAACCCTTCAGTGTCCTCGGCATCTCCTTGGATCCCAGGTCCAATACCTGATACCCCTCTAGCCAGTTCGAGCCAGTCTCCAGCAGTTTGCAGCCCGGCACGAGTTCCCCGACAGCAGCTCACAGCTTCTATGGGTTCCTTGCCTCAAGTCGCCAGCAGCCTGCCGCGGAGCCCCCTCACTGGTCCACTGCCAAGGTCACCGTCCCCACTGGTTGTCTCCTCTGCTTCTTCTTCTCAGACAGGAGTGACCTTCCCTCCTCCACTTCTTCAGAGCCTGCAGACCCTCGTGGTTGCTCCCGATTAACAGGTGCTGTCACCTTGGGCCGATTCCTATTTTTATATTTAATTGTGCAGGTCAAAATTGTTGTCTAATTTGCCAGGCAATAAGAGTGAAAGTAAGAGGCTAACCTAAATTTCGACAGCAAAAGGCCAAGGTCATAAAAAAGACAGTTTGGAAACCAAAAGAAGAAATACAGAATAACAAACACAGGATATCATCGAGCATTCGACTCTGGAAAACAGAGTTGCAATGATAAGGTCATGAGTTTTTACTGTAAACAACATTGAAACAATAACATGGAGACTGAAAATATTGGAAGTAGCTCAACTCAAAGATGAAAGTTGAAAATTATTTTTACAGATGAAGAATAAGTACAAATATAAACAATAAAAATATGATTTAATTTACACATAGAGCTTGGTTTACCTACAACTCCCGTAAATGTAGAAATAACCAATCACTAAGAGGATTCAATGAAATTGCATGCCTAATTTTCTAAAATCTATCAGATTGGGATCTTAATTCTGACAAATGGAGTTACAACATTGGAATATAGTTTAAATTTGCAATCTAGAAGTCTGAAACAAATGCAGTTCAACTTCTATGAACCTTAACTGAGGAGATTTAACAAAATAGCAGACTGAAACATCCATATGACTATTGCCTTTAACTCCCATATGGAGAATGCTCTAACCTTTCACTCATGATTCAAAGCAAGATTGATTTGCCGCAAGATCTGCTATTTGCTGCCCATGTTCTCGTTGGAAAATAACAAAGGACAAACCCCTCAGCAAAATAAGTTTCATGAACACAGCATGAAACGACGTTTTAGTTTTGTACAAAACAACAAAACAAAGCAAACCATGAATCCTTAAACTTTTTTGAGGGTTTGTTTTGCAAAAAGAAAACATCGTCATTGTGAAAAGTGAATCTTTTGTGCTTTGAAATGCTGTGGTTTAATTATTAGTATTTATATTTATGTAAGATCCATTGGATCCATGTAAGATCCAAATACATGATGGCTGATATCTAAGTTCTTAATGAAAGAGTTAAACTTAAACAAGGTTATCTACACAAATTAAACAAGGTTATGTAAGCAAATGGGGGCATAGTTGGCGTAGCGGTTAGCGCAACGCTTTTACAGAGCCAGCAATTGGGACCGGACCGGGGTTCGGGTCCCGCACTGTCTGTAAGGAGATTGCACATTCTCCCCGTGTCTGCGTGGGTTTTTTCCAGGGGGTCTGTTTTCCTCTCATCATTCAAAAAGTACCAGGGGTGTAGGTTAATTGGGCGTAATTTGGGCGGCACGGACTTGTGAGCCAAAACGGCCTGTTACCGTGCTGTATGTATTTCTTTTTAATTAAAAATTTAGAAATAACACTGTTTCCAAGCACTGGTGAGGCCTCACTTAGAGTTCAGAGTACAGTTTGGGGCTCCTTATTTAAAAAGAAAGGATGGAGAGGAATCAGAGAAGATTCAAAACAATGATTCCTGGAATGCAGGGATTAGCAAATGAGGAAATTTTGAAGATTCTTGGACAGTTGGCCTTGGAATTCAGAAGAATGAGGGGGAACCTCAGAAGCATTTCAAATGTTGAAAGGCCTGCATAGAGTAGATGTGGCAAAGTTGTTTTCCATGGTAGAAGAGTCTAGGACAAGAGGTCACAACTTCAGGATTGAAGGGTGCCCACTTAAAGGAGAGATGAAGAGGAATTTATTTTGCCAGAGAGTGGTGAACCTCTCAAATCTCCTACCACGGGCAGCAGAGAAGGCTGTCTTTGAATGTATTAAAGGCAGAGATTGATAGGTAACTGAAGAATCAGGCTATCAAAGCTTATGAGAAGAAGGCAGGGGAATGGGGTTGTGTGAGGGAAAGGATCATCTTATAATGGAATGGTAGAGTTGACTCAATAAGCCGAATGGCCTACTTCTGCTCCTATGTTTTCTGATGTTATGATTTCACTGAAGAGAAGGAAGTTGTACTTAAAGAATCCTGGGAAATGGTTAATGGAATTCCAGAACCTTTCCAGATAATAAGACAGACAGGAATAAATTGTTGGGGCTCTGATGTAGATTTTAAAATTTTTGCTGGCCACTTGTGATATGCCAGATGATTGGAGGACAGGAAATGGGATACCTTCAATCAAGAAGCTAGCAGAGATAAACCAGATAATTGCAAGTGCATGAGTCGAACGTCAGTCCCAGAGAAGTTATTGGAAAAAATCACCACATCCTCAACTAAAGAAATTAACTAGTATATCACTTGGAACATTTCATATTGTTCAACAACTCAGAGGAACCACAAACTTGATCTTCCTGAGTCTATGGTCAAGTTTTATTTTGTTTATCGTCATTGAATGTGCACATTTCTAGGGAAAATACTAGTTGTTATAGATACCTTGACATTTTAAGAACAAACCTAGATTCGCACTCATTTTTATGAAAATCAGATCAAGATAAACATCTTTCATTGTTACCATCATTTTTCATCAAAGTACCATAATATTTGCACATCAGAAGTAAATAAATAAATTTAAAAATAAATCACAAAATTCTGTAGACACCATGGTTGAAGTAAAAATACAAAATGTTGGAGAAGTTCAGCAGGTCAAACAGTGTCCTTTATGTAGCAAAGGTAAAGATACATAACAGACATTTCAGGTTGAGACGTTCATCAAACTATTTAAACTACTACTTTCTTCAGGATGTGTTTTTAACATTAAACATCTGACCTATTTGGCCAAAAAAGTTACTCCTTCCCTAAACACATTACAGGCAACCCCCAATTACAGGTGGCTGGGTAATGGAAATTCAGGCTAAAGGAATTCACAAATCACAACCCACATTTTTCAGATACAGAATAAAATCAACTCTCACAGAACCTTTGCATACAAAAATAGAAAATGTTTTTTTTTTCCAAATTGCATTTTGTAACAAGCAGATGCTGTGCAATCGTGAAACAAGGTTTTTTTTACGCATGCAACCCCTGTAACACAGGATCATCTGCACTACCCTTTTGAGACTCTTGAGAACCTCTATTGACAATTAAATCTTTCTATGGTTCAAGTCATTATTGTGTGTGTGTGTGTGTGTGTGTGTGTGTGTGTGTGTGTGTGTGTGTGTGTGTGTGTGTGTGTGTGTGTGTGTGTGTGTGTGTGTGTGTGTGCGCGCGCACGCGCTTGTGGAGTATATTGTTACTTCAAACATGGGTTTAGGAATGAATTAGACTGTGGGATTCAAGCTACTCGTGGCAAAAAAAATGGCAAAAGAAACCAGTCATGGGTAGATTTAATTTAAGGCAGGGGTGACCAAAGTGTGTCCCCAGGCCATCAGCGGTCCATTGTCCATTTTTAAGTGGCCCAGGGTGAATTTTTAAAATAAAATGGCCCATTAGAACTTCTTAGTTTCAGCACTAGGTGCTGCTGTCATTTTGAACTATTGGACCCTTTCTCTTTCCAATCACATATCACCTTAAGTAATCCCTAACTAACCACAGAGCACCTATGGCATCCTAAAAAAAAGTCAAGAACCACTGTTCTGGACAGACCATTGAAATGTTAATCATCGATGAAAAGGTTTACCTCAATCAATTCAACATTTCAGAACCGAAAAGAAGGAAAGTAGCAAGGACATGCTGAAAATTTCAGACACAGTGAGTAAATGAATACCTTTTCAAAGTCAAGGGGAAGTGTATTTATTTGATTTTCAAGGAATCTGTTAACTTTAATAGCCCATCTACAGATTTACAAACTACATCATTAATCATTAAGGTGGACACTTTTTAAGGTGACCATTCCAAAGGAGGCCATGGCCACAGGTTACCTTTACATTTGTTCTTTTTGCAAAAACAACAAATACAAGCACACTGTGTGTTAACTTATGACCATGTCCTCCTTTGGAATGGCCACCCATGAACTCTATTCACTGAGTTGTGGAGGAATGTTGGAGACTGTTGATCTTTTCTCCTGTTCTTATTTTGCACCCAGCTTTGTATTTTGTGCTGCTCTTTGAATGAGAGTTTTAAAGATGTTCACTGTACTCATTCGAAGAGCAGTAAATTTAGAAATGCCTACTGCAATATCTAAGCACAACAATAAACTAATGTCAACAGTTAAATTATTCAATTCATGTTGTGTACTTATTTTGAGAGTTATTATTTCTGCAGTGCAACTCATTGAAATCTGCTGGGCTCAATACTGTTTCTGGACGTGGCCCACAACCAAAAAAGTTTGCCCACTCCTGATTTCAAGGATGCTGTCGGTGGTTTCATGCATCAAGTAGTCGCCACCTCGCCCAAGAGTGAAGGTACACGTTAAGTATTGAACCAAAACATGGGGCAACAAGTTCGTGGACCTGAACGAAGAGCTTTGGCGGCCACGGGAACTTTTGTACAGGACAATGAAAAGAACCCCCCCCCCCCGGGTGCCCTGGGGGGGGGAGGGGAGGGGGTGCCCTGGGGGGGGGAGGGGAGGGGGTGCCCTGGGGGGGGGGAGGGGAGGGGGTGCCCTGGGGGGGGGAGGGGAGGGGGTGCCCTGGGGGGGGGAGGGGAGGGGGTGCCCTGGGGGGGGGAGGGGAGGGGGTGCCCTGGGGGGGGGGAGGGGAGGGGGTGCCCTGGGGGGGGGGAGGGGAGGGGGTGCCCTGGGGGGGGGAGGGGAGGGGGTGCCCTGGGGGGGAGGAGAGGGGGTGCCCTGGGGGGGGGAGGGGAGGGGGTGCCCTGGGGGGGGGAGGGGAGGGGGTGCCCTGGGGGGGGGAGGGGAGGGGGTGCCCTGGGGGGGGGAGGGGAGGGGGTGCCCTGGGGGGGGGGGAGGGGAGGGGGTGCCCTGGGGGGGGGGAGGGGAGGGGGTGCCCTGGGGGGGGGGAGGGGAGGGGGTGCCCTGGGGGGGGGAGGGGAGGGGGTGCCCTGGGGGGGGGAGGGGAGGGGGTGCCCTGGGGGGGGGGAGGGGAGGGGGTGCCCTGGGGGGGGGAGGGGAGGGGGTGCCCTGGGGGGGGAGGAGAGGGGGTGCCCTGGGGGGGGGGAGGGGAGGGGGTGCCCTGGGGGGGGGAGGGGAGGGGGTGCCCTGGGGGGGGGAGGGGAGGGGGTGCCCTGGGGGGGGAGGGGAGGGGGTGCCCCGGGAGGTGAAGGGGTGCGCAGCACTATTTCCAAGGCAAGTCTCAAGAACAAAGCTTTGTTTTAATTTTAAATTCACAAAGACAATGAAATGAAGGCAGCTGGACGTGGTCCTTGACTCAACGCCGCCCGCCTTGCAGCCGGGGTGACCGCGGGCCCACCGAGGCCGCTCGGGCTCCAGACTGCCTGCCCGCCGCCAGGTACCTGCATCGCGAGCACGTCGGCCTCTTCCCCGCCCTCTCCACCGGCAACTCGGACAGCTCCTGCAGAACGCTCTCCTCTTCTTCCGCACAAATTGCACGGGGCCGCTCGCCCTCCCAATCCGCGGCCCCCGCCCTCTCGGGCTCCATCTTGCACGAGGGAGGGGTAGGGTTTGGGGGAGAGGTGGGCAGGGCTCACCCTGCTCGGCCGCCGGGCCAAGGTGCCCGGCCGCCAGAGGGCGCGCTTGCTGGACTTGCGCGCTTGCACGGGCGGGGCGGGTGTGTTGGTCACCAGAGACCAGAGGGCGTATGGGCAGGGTTAGGGAAAGTTGGTGTTTGGCTGCTTCTCTTGGCTGGTGAGGATGACATTATACCTATTTGGTGACTCTACGTGTCAATATATTCTCCCTTTTATGGCAGATTTCTGCAGAGGTGTGGGGGAGAGTATGCTGGCCAGTTGCATCACACCAATACCCTGTAAGGTTGTCAAGTAGACCCGACAGACCAGAGGTTGAGATTAATAGGCTTTAATCACTATAAACTTACAGGCATATCTTACATGCTGTTGCCCCAATTCCAAGGCAGTGCTGAGGGAGGGGATTGGGGAATACTGCCTTTATTGGGAATCTTGGACAGGATGGCCAACTAATACAATGCATGTATTACAGTGTTCCACCACAACCCCTGAGTGTAAAGCCCTGTGAACCGTAATGGACACAGCCCAGGACATCACAAGCAAAACCTTCCTATCCATCAAGAACATCTACCGGGAGCACTGCCGACAGAGAGAACCAGAATCATCAAAGACCTTCACCACCAAGAGCACATTCTGTTCTTGCTGCTACCATCAGGAGAGAGGTTTAGGTTCCACAAGACTCGCACCACCAGGTTCAGGAACAGCTGCTACCCCTCCACCATCAGACTCCTCAACAACAAACTCAATCAGGGACTCATTTGAGGACTCTTACTTGTGCACTTTATTGATTTTCTTTTTTCTCTCTATATTGCAGTTTGTTTACATTCATTATTTCTTTATACAGTTCTTTATTTACATGGATTTACAGTACAGTATTTTGCACTACCAATAAGTGGTCATTCTCCCTGACCCACAAAAAAAAGGAATCTCAGGGTTTTATGTGATGTCATGTATGTTCTATGATGATAAATCTGAAATCTGAACACAATGTCTGTAACTACCATGATGCCAAATTAAACATTCAATCTGTCTGCATGGTAATGTATTTGTTTTTATGCCTCTCAAATGTCAATATGGCATCTACTTCCACCAGCACCCACACCATGGAGGAGGCAGAGCAGGGAAGAGGCCAATGTGCTGATAGTGCAGGCACTTAACCCAGGAAAAAGGATGTGTGTAGGCAGAGTGGGGCCCAAGCTCAGCGTCGGAGGTCTGATAGCACATTCCAGGCACCAATCACTCTGTGAATAAAAAATTGTCTCACACACATCTGTAAAAATTTTCCTTCAACCTAAATTCATACCCTGTAGTAAATGGCATTTCCACCCAAGGAAAGACGATTTTTGCCTCAATAATTTCATAAACTTAAATCAGTTCATCCCTCTGACTCTCCACAGAAAACAATCCAACTTTATCCAATCTCTCCTCATAACTAATACTCTCTAATCCAGGCAATATTCTGGTGAACATCTTCTGCACCTTCTCCAATGCATTGACATCTTACCTGCACTCACTTTCAGGGAGCTATGGACTTCCGCTCAAAGATCCTTCTCCTACGTGTCCTGCCACATACTGTATACTTTCACCTTACACTTGTCCTACACATTAGGGTCCAACCTTTCTAATGTCCAGATTAAATTCCATTTCTCTGTCATTACCTGAAATTGATGTGTACCTCACTGAATTCTTTTTCAACCTTCTTCAATATCCACAACTTACAACTTTTGTGTCATCTGCAAACATACTAATCAACCCTCTACATTTTCATCTGTATCATTTATATTTATATCACTAAAAATATCGATCCCACTGGTCACCCCTCACCACTACCCTGTCTTTTATGGCCATGTCAATTTTGAATCCAAGTCAAGTTTATTGTCATCTGATTGCACAAGTACTACTTGAAGAAACAGTGTTCTATGGTCCTTGGTGCAGAACAAGCAGACACACAACCAGACATTACACACATACAAATAATTATATAAGCAGGACATGTATTTTTATATACAAATAAATAAATATTATTTTGTGATATGAGAGTCTCAGATGGTTAGTGTGAACAGTTCCTTCAGTCATTCAGCTTCTCACTGCCCGTGGGAAGAAGCTGTTCCTCAACCTGTTGGCACTGGCTCTGATACTCCTGTATCTCTTCCCTTACGGAAGCATCTGAAAGATGCTGTGTACAGGGTGGATGGGGTCCTCAATGATTTGGCGTGCCATTTTCAGACAACGGTCCCTGTAGATCATGTTGATGAGGGGGGAGGAGGGGAGGAAGATTCCAGTGATCCTTTGTGCCATTCTTATGGTACCATGGATTGATCTCTGATCCATTTCTCTGCAGCAACCATACCACATTGTGATGCAGCTGGCCAGGATGTATTCAATAGAGCTCTTATAGAAGGTTGACATAATGGTGGCTGGTAGCCTTGCTCACTTCAGTCTTCTCAGGAAGTGCAGTCACTGTTGTGCCTTCCTGACAAGTGAGATGTTGAGTGTCTACAATAGGTCACTAGTTAAGTTAACTCCAATGAACTTGGTGGTTTCCATTCTCTACTACAGAGTTGTTGATGTGTAATGGAGGGAAGTTTTTCCTGGTCATCCTGAAGTCCACAATCATCTCCTTCGTCTTGTCCATGTTGAGACTCAAGTTGTTATTCTCTAATAATTTCATGAGATTTTCCACCTCTTTTCTGTAGTGCAACTCATCGTTGTTGCTGATGAGACTAACTACTGTTGTGTCAAATCTGCAAACCTGATGACACAGCTGCAGGTAGATCTGGTGATGCAGTCATGAATAGAAGTGGGCTGAGCACACAGCCCTGAGGTGTACTAGTGCTCAGCGTGACAGTGCTCAACATTCTGCTATCCATCTGATCTTATCATTAGGAAGACCAAGATCCAGTTACAAAGAGGGGCATTGAATCCCAGTGAGCACATCTTCTCCACCAGCCTCTGGGAAATTATCATATTAAATGCCAAGCTGAAGTCAATGAACCTATGAAGACTGGTGTAAGAAATTTAAATAAGTTTGAATTAATCATTTTTTTCTTTAAAAAAACTTTTTTTTATTATATATTTTTTCTATATATGTTTTCTTTTTTTTAGTTTTTTATTATTAGTTGTTTTTTTTTCATTTAAGTTCTTTTTGTTTTTGTTTTTTCATATATATTCTTATATAATAAAAAAATTTTGGATTAATAATTAATACTTAATTAATATTTTTTTTTGTTTTATATATATCGATCTTCTTTTTTAAGATATATATTCTTTTATTATACTAATAGTATTAATTCTTCACTCTTTATCATGGGGGTGGGGAGGGGGGGTTTAGGGGTTAAAAATAGTTTTTTTTTAGTTGTTAGGGGGAGATGCCGAGATTGGTATTGTATTAACTATGTTACTTTGTACTTATATTACTTTATTTTGTATTTTTTCTGTAGGTGAATTACTTACTTTCTTCATATGTTAAAATTAATAAATAAAGTTTCGAAAGAAAAAAGACTGGTGTATGAAGCGTCATTCACAAGGTGGATCTGAATGGAGTGAAAGAACGAGACTATAGCATCATGTGTGTAATGGTGTCTTCTATAGGAAAATTGAAATGGGTCCAGCATCTCTGGGGGTTGTGCTTTGATATGTTCCATCACCAGATTCTCGAAGCATTTCATAATGGGGGAGGTCAGTGCCACAGGGCAATAGTCATTGTGGACCTCTTGGGTTCTGGGATGGTGATGGCTGCCGTGAACCCTGCGGGAACGATGGACTGCTGAGATGTTAAAGATGTCCATGAAGACCTCCGTCAATTGGTCCGCGCAGGCATTCAGTACCCAACCGGGTATGTTATCCGCTCCTGCTGCTTTGTGTGAGTTAACCTTGGATGGGGTTCTCCTCGCCTCAGCCGCTGCTATGCATCATAAGGACTCAGAGCTTTCTTTGGTGTCATCCTGTTCTTCTCATCAAACCATACATAGAAGTTCAGTTTGTCTGGAAGGGAGGTGTCATTGTCCTGAACTCCCATGTCACCTTGGCTTCCAATGTATTTTCATCTTCTGGATCAGCCTACCATGAAAAACTTTGCCAAAGGCCTTTCTGCAATTTATGTAGATAATATCCACTGCACTAGCCCCACCAATCATCATTATCCCCTCAAATAAATTAAAATTGGAAGACATGACCTACCCCATACAAAGCTAAACTATCCCAAATGAAGCCATGCTTTTTTAATTGTGAATAAATCACATCACTAAGAATCAATAACTTCCCTACAAAAGAAAGGCACACTGGCCTATAATTTGCTGGGTTATCCCTTTATCACTTCTTAAAGTAGCAACATTAGTGACTCTCCAGAATTCTGGGACCTCAAGTTAAGCCGTCACCTTTATTTATTGTTCATACTATGCTCGCACAGAAAAGTGGACCACGGAGCATATTTACACAAATATAAGTTAGAATGGAAGTCAAATACTTTTAAAATATTAAGACTTATACAGAAACAGTTCACAGTACACTATCCCCAAATGTTCTGGGAATTCAGGAGTCTGATGGCTTGGGGGAAAAAGCTGTTTCCCAATATAGACATAAAGGGCCTGCGTGCTACAGTACCTGCTACCAGATGGTAGAAGGGAGAACAGTTTACATCAGGGGTGTGTGGAGTCCTTCACAATGATTATTGCCTTTCACCTGCATCGAGTGTCCTTCATGGTAAGAAGAGAGCCCCCCAGTGACCTTTTCTGCTGATTTCACTATCCTCTCTGCACAGGGTCTTGTGATTCGAGGAGGTACAGCTTTCAAACCAGGCGGTGATTCAGTTGCGCAGGATGCTCTTGATATATCCTCTATAGAATGTAGTGAGGATGGTGGGTGGGAGGTGAACTTTCCTCAGCCTTCGCAAGAAGTATAGGCGCTGCTGGGCCTTCTTGGCAATGAAGCTTGTGTTAAGGGGTCATATGAGGTTCTCCACCAAGTGCATTACTCGTCAAGCATCAACTGTGGCTAGAGAAGATAAAAAAACTTCGGTGAAGACCCCAGCAATCTCTTCTCTTGCCTTGTTCAATAACTTGGAATATATCCCATCATGCCCTGGGATTTATATACCTTAATGCTCTTCAATATACCCATCCCATCCTTCTTGATAACCACACTGATCTCACTATCCCATGTGTCAAATACTAATGCAAAGTATTCATTCAGTACCTTCCAACCAAGCTCCCAAAGTCCCAGCCACCCACCATCCGAGCTCCCAACGCCCCGACCTCCTGCCCACCGGAGTTCCCAATGACCTTGCTGCGGGCTCTTGCCTAGGCC
Source organism: Narcine bancroftii (assembly GCF_036971445.1). Lineage (NCBI taxonomy): Eukaryota > Metazoa > Chordata > Chondrichthyes > Torpediniformes > Narcinidae > Narcine > Narcine bancroftii. Next base: position 210,394,413 of record NC_091469.1, read on the forward strand.
CGGGCCACCTGTCCACCCATTGGAGCTCCCGACATCTTGAAAGTGGACTTACCACCTAGTCCCTGCCAGTTGTCCAACCAAGCTCCTGACACCTCGAATGACTCAAGTACTTACCACGGTCAAAATTTTTATGTGTTTATTATTCAACCCTCTAAATTTTACCCAAAAAAAATGGTCCACAAAATTCAAGTTTATGTTGTGTACATTTTGATTACCAATACAAATTAGCAGTTTAAAAACTACATACACGAATAAATATTATTACACACATGTATTTAATATTTATATAACATTTTTGTTATCAAAATGTAAATGTAAGAGTAAAAGCATGTATTTAATATTTTTTCATGTCTTGGGACTGTCAAACATCTGAAATTTATCATATGTGGCTCTTACCTTCAGCAAGTTTGACCACCCCTAATCTATGGAACGTGCTGATCCAGAGGACACACCTGGAACATTGTGCAACCAGTCCAACCCCTCTCTCAACTTTCATGGTTTAATGTCAGTTTCCCTATACCCATCAGATAGCATATTGTTCATGTTCTGTAAATACTGTTCATACTTATTATTTAAATGTTATCTGTGTATCAATGAGATCAAATTAAACAACCAACTGAAATGTCTGAATTAAGGAAAATATGCATATAATGCCTCATTCAGTTCTGCAGCAGCTTTTTAGTCAATGTGGTGGAACAAGGTCTTCACTGAGCTGAGCAGGCTGGCCCACCTTCTGCACCTGTATCCCCCTCCCCTCTCCCAAATAAAGGCTGAGAGGTCTAGTCTCCTCCCTCATACTTGCCTTGTATGCGAGCCAGCAGCATGTAGAGTCATGTCTGGACCTTATGATTAATAAAGCCTTTGACTACTTGCTTTGTGTCTGTGAGTGGTCATTGATCGTGCTACAGTCAAATCAACTGTTTCTGCACTTAGCAAGATGTGGAATGAATCCTCAATAGTTCCCAATCTTTTCTTTTCACTCACCTATTTTACTCATTTCAATCTGTACCCACACTGTCTTTTCACCTATCTGATAACAGGAGGACAAAAATCAAAGTTGAGCTGTTTTATAGATATGTTTTTAACTCTTCTCAACTACAAGTAAGAGTTCAAAAGACTGAATACCAAGCAAGAATATTATCAGACCATTCACCTTTAGTTATGTCAATGCATTGGAAGAAGAGCAAAATATAGGTGATAGATTGAGGTTTAATATTGCATTGTTAAAAAGACAAAATTTTTGTGAATTTATAAGGCAGCAGATAACATTTTTTCTAGACACTAACGAACACTCGGTAACTAATAAATTTGTGGTATGGGACTCCATGAAGGCCTATTTAAGATGGCAAATAATAAGTTATACTGGTAAGATAAAAAAGAATATATGTCTGAAGTTAACCAATTGGATAAAGAAATAACAGAACTGGAGAAAAAATTATAATCAAGTGAGTGATGAGAAACAAAGAATACTGGAATTGAAAAAAGTGAAACTGAATGAAATACAAACATATGGAGTGGAGAGAGTTATAAGACAAACTCACCAAAAATATTATGAGTTGGGGATAGGGCCCATAAAGTTTTCGCATGGCAGTTGAAGACAGAGCAAGTATCGAGAATAATATTAGCCACAAAAGAGGAATCGGGTCTTCTTACGTATAAATCACAGGAAATTAATGATGTTTTAGGAAATTTTATAAGAAATTATATCAATTGGAATCTTCGAAAGATGGAGATAAAATAGATCAATATTTATCACAAATTATAATGCTGGAACTAAACACTGAAGAGAAGATTAAATTATCAAATTCTTTTACAGATACAGAAATATGTGACACATTGGTATTTTTACCAAATAATAAGGTTCCAGAAGAGGACAGTTTCTCTCCAAAGTTTTATAAAGATTTTAAAGAGTTATTGATTCCCTGATTTATGGGATTGCTAGATAAAATGAACAATTCCTGTGATTTAACGGAGTTGTTTAAAACAGCATTAATAATGGTTATTCGGGAAGGAGTCATGTGATGGAGTAGTGGCTGGTAGGAGAATATCAGCCCTCTCCAGAAAAGAAGGAAAAAAGTAAAGAAAAAGCAAAGTCACAGACACACAAACCATAACAAATAAAAAATAAAGGTGTGGAGGAAATGGCACCAAAGAAAGAAAAGCCAAAAACAATGGGAAGAAAAGAAGAAGGAAAGACATCGGAAGAGAAAGGTGAAGGCCTTACCTGTACAAAGAAGCAGGGACCCGCCAATGAAAGAGGAGCCCACCCCCTGAGGTCAGTGGAAACCCCGAAGGGTCACGACCCACCGAAAGCAGGACTACAAGGATGGCTCACGGAGCCAAACAGAGGTGCACAACCACGCATGCGCACGACAAAGACAACACCGACGGGAGGGGGGACCAGCTGAGAAAGACCCGACAGCAGGGCTCCCAGTGGGAAGATATAGAAAATAACGGGAACAGGAAGGAGGAGAATGAAAAAAGGAAATCAGAGACACAGCAGATGACCAGCCCAGAGGAAGAGGACCAACATCAAGACACCATTAAAAAAAAAATACCCAGCAAACTGAGATAAACAGCCCAACAAGAAAGTCAGAAGAGACACAGATACAAGGAAGAGAGGTAGAGAACACAGGAACTGGAGTGGATACAGGGGAAGAGGAGGGAGAACATTAAGCTCTGCACAGAGAAATAGAAGATAAAGGAAATGGACTGTACATAGATAGAAAATTTTTTGAAGAATATATGGAAGCAGTAAAAGAATGGCAGACACGAGAATTTAATGAAATAAAAAGAAGAATAAAAGGTACAGAAGAAAAAGTGAGTAGATTAGAGATGGTAATGACAGAAATAGGGAAATGAGTAGACAAGGTGGAAGAACGAGAAACAGCCATAGAAATGGAAGTGGACGACTTAAAAAGGAAATTGGAAGAATCTGATAAAAAAGTTAAAGAAACACAGGAACTGTTAGCTCAGAAGATGGATATAATGGAAAACTATAATAGGAGAAACAATATAAAGATAGTGGGCCTTAAGGAAGATGAAGAAGGCAAAGATATGAAAGAATTTATAAAAGAATGGATTCCCAAGGTCCTAGGAATGCCAGAAATACAAGAAGGAATGGAAATAGAAAGGGCACATAGAACATTAGCCCCAAAACCACAGCCACAACAAAAACCAAGATCCATTCTAGTAAAATTCCTGAGATATACAACAAGAGAAAATATATTGGAGAAGGCAATGAAAAAAATGAGAGAAGACAAAAAGCCACTGGAATACAAAGGTCAATTTTTTTTTCTACCCAGACACAAGTTTTGAGCTCCTGAAGAAAAGGAAGGAGTTTGACGCTCCAAAATCAATCCTATGGAAGAAAGGTTATAAATTTATGTTAAGATATCCAACGGTGCTTAAAATAGTTATTCTGGGGCAACAAAGCAGACTGTTCTTGGATCCGGAGAAAGCAAGAGAATATGCAGAACGCCTGCAAAACAGACAGAGAGATGAAGAGATGTAACAAGAACAAGAATGACGACAAATTTCATATAAAGAAGAAAAATAATGTATAAGTACGAACTAAGAAGGGGAAGAAAGGAAGCAAGAGGAGAATTAAGAGGGTGAGCTTTGTTATATGTGAAGATAAAAATCTTTTCTGGAGGGGGCTGGGTGGGAGAGAATAACAGTCATTGCGAAATCAGTTGACGCTTGCGAGCGGGTTCGCAATCCAAATAGAGAGGGGAGTTGTGGTTGCCCGGCAAGGGACAAGGGGCAACTCAGAGAGGGGGGTTCATTTGGGGTTAAGGGAATTTTAGATATGGGAATAGTGGAAATTTATTATGTTTTAGAAGTGTTGTCTTACAATGTGTTCAAAAAAAGAAAACAGAAATGGATAAGGAGGAAAGGTGGTGATTAAGAAGCGGAAATGACAAGTAAACAAAGTATGAAATGGGCATGTTGAACTATATGACAATAAATATTAATGGAATACATAACCAAATGAAAAGGAAGAGGCTGTTAAATTTACTGAAGAAAGAAAAAATTGATATAGCATTCGTGCAGGAAACACATCTAATGGAAGTGGAACACAATAAATTAAGGAGAGACTGGGTAGGGCATGTAACGGCAGCATCATATATCTCAAAAGCCAGAGAGTAGATACATTAATCAATAAAAACGTACCAATCAAAATAGAGGAGGAAATAATACATCCAGCAGGGAGGAATGTAATGATATATTCAGAATTTTGGAATTTGCTCAATGTATATGCACCTAATGAAGAGGATCAAAAATTTATGCACGATATCTATTTGAAGATTGCAGATACGCAGGGGAATATATTGATAGAAGGGGACATTAACCTTAATTTGGACTCAAAGATGGATAAAACTGGAAAAAAGACTAGCAGAAAAAACAAAGTAACCAAATTTATGGTTAAATCGATGCAGGAAATGCAACTTTTGGATATATGGAGGAGACAACACCCAAAGGAGAAGGAATACTCATATTATTCGGGTAGATATAAAACATACTCAAGGATAGACCTGTTCCGGTTGCCAGCCCACATCCAAGGGAGAGTTAGGAAAACGGAATATAAAGCTAGATTGTGATCAGATCACTCACCCCTGTTATTACCAATAGAGCTGCAGGACATCCCACCGAGAATGTATAGATGGAGATTAAACTCCATGCTACTTAAAAGACAGGATATTAGAGAATTAATTGAGCGACAAATTAAAATGTACTTTGAAATAAATATGGAATCAGTGAAAGATAAATGTACACTATGGGATGCAATGAACACGTTCATCAGAGGGCAGATAATAAGTTATGTAACTAAGATGAAGAAGGAATACAATCGGGAAATAGAACAGCTGGAAAGGGAAATAGCAAGTACAGAAAAAGAATTAGCAATAAGGGAAGATACAACAAAAATAAGAGAATTGGCGGACTAAAAAATAAAATATGAAACACTACAAACATACAAGGTGGAGAAGAACATAATGAAGGCAAAACAGAAGTATTATGAGCTAGGAGAAAAAAAATGCACAAAATACTAGCTTGGCGGCTTAAAACAGAACAAACTAAAAGAACGGTATTGGCATCAAGGAAAAAGGACAGACAAATTACATATAACCCAACGGAGATCTATGAGCAACTATATCGAACTGAGAACTAAGGGAAAGAAGACAAAATAGATGAGTTTCTAGCTAAAATTGAACAACCGAAATTGCAAGAAGCGGAGCAAAATAAATTAATAAAATCATTTGAAATAGAGGAAATACAGGATATATTAAAAAAAAACTAACAAACAATAAAATGCTGGGAGAGGATAGACTCCCAATAGAATTCTATAAAACATTTAAAGACTTATTAATTCCTCCTCTCCTGGAAGTAATGAACCAGATTGAAGAAACACAAAACATGCCAGATTCATGCAAAACAGCAATAATTACAGTAATACCAAAGACGGGGAAAGATCTACTAACACCAGCATCGTATAGATCAAAATCTCTACTTAACACAGATTATAAGATAACAGCTAAACTATTAGCAAACAGATTGGCCAACTGTGTACCAAAATTAGTAAAACTAGATCAAACTGGATTTATTAAGAAAAGATGAACAACGGACAATATCTGAAAGTTCATTAACTTAATCCATTCAGTACAAGGAAACAAGATGCCAAGAGTGGCAGTTGCCTTCGACACAGAGAAAGTCATTGACAGAGTAGAATGGAAATATTTATTCAAAGTACTACAGAGGTTCAACCTACCAGAGAAAATATATTAATTGGATTAAAGCATTAAATAAGGGACCACTGGCGAAGGTGACAGTAAATGGATATATATCAAGCCAATTTAAATTAAGCAGAATAACTAGGCAGGGATGTCCACTATCTCCTTGAATGTTCACGTTAGCTATAGAACCACTGGCAGAATTGATAAGAACATAAGAACAGAAAATAAAATAAAATGGATAAAAATAAAAGACAAGGAATATAAAATCAGTCTATTTGCAGATGACATCACAGTATATTTCTTCTTTCTTCTTTGGCTTGGCTTCGCGGACGAAGATTTATGGAGGGGGTAAAAGTCCACGTCAGCTGCAGGCTCGTTTGTGGCTGACAAGTCCGATGCGGGACAGGCAGACACGGTTGCAGCGGCTGCAGGGGAAAATTGGTTGGTTGGGGTTGGGTGTTGGGTTTTTCCTCCTTTGCCTTTGTCAGTGAGGTGGGCTCTGCGGTCTTCTTCAAAGGAGGTTGCTGCCCGCCAAACTGTGAGGCGCCAAGATGCACGGTTTGAAGCGATATCAGCCCACTGGTGGTGGTCAATGTGGCAGGCACCAAGAGATTTCTTTAGGCAGTCCTTGTACCTTTTCTTTGGTGCACCTCTGTCACGGTGGCCAGTGGAGAGCTTGCCATATAACACGATCTTGGGAAGGCGATGGTCCTCCATTCTGGAGACGTGACCCACCCAGCGCAGCTGGATCTTCAGCAGCGTGGACTCGATGCTGTCGACCTCTGCCATCTCGAGTACTTCGATGTTAGGGATGAAAGTGCTCCAATGAATGTTGAGGATGGAGCAGAGACAACGCTGGTGGAAGCGTTCTAGGAGCCATAGGTGATGCCGGTAGAGGACCCATGATTCGGAGCCGAACAGGAGTGTGGGTATGACAACGGCTCTGTATACGCTTATCCTTGTGAGGTTTTTCAGTTGGTTGTTTTTCCAGACTCTTTTGTGTAGTCTTCCAAAGGCGCTATTTGCCTTGGCGAGTCTCTTGTCTATCTCTTTGTCGATCCTTGCATCTGATGAAATGGTGCAGCCGAGATAGGTAAACTGGTTGACCGTTTTGAGTTTTGTGTGCCCGATGGAGATGTGGGGGGGCTGGTAGTCATGGTGGGGAGCTGGCTGATGGAGGACCTCAGTTTTCTTCAGGCTGACTTCCAGGCCAAACACTTTGGCAGTTTCCGCAAAGCAGGACGTCAAGCGCTGAAGAGCTGGCTCTGAATGGGCAACTAAAGCGGCATCGTCTGCAAAGAGTAGTTCACGGACAAGTTTCTCTTGTGTCTTGGTGTGAGCTTGCAGGCGCCTCAGATTGAAGAGACTGCTATCCGTGTGGTACCGGATGTAAACAGCATCTTCATTGTTGGGGTCTTTCATGGCTTGGTTCAGCATCATGCTGAAGAAGATTGAAAAGAGGGTTGGTGCGAAAACACAGCCTTGCTTCACGCCATTGTTAATGGAGAAGGGTTCAGAGAGCTCATTGCTGTATCTGACCCGACCTTGTTGGTTTTCGTGCAGTTGGATAATCATGCACGAAAAAAAAAACAGTATATTTAACAGAACCAGAAATATCAATAAAAGAATTACATAAGAAATTGAAGGAATATGGAGAAGTATCGGGGTACAAGATCAACGCAAATAAAAGTGAAGCAATGCCAATGAATAATGCGGATTTCACAAAGTTTAAGAAAGAATCACCATTTAGATGGCAAACACAAGCAATTCGATACTTAGGTATACAACTAGATAATAATCTAGGCCATCTATACAAACTAAATTATTAGCCATTAATGAAGAAATTACAAGACGACTTAGAACATTGCAAAGACTTACCACTAACACTGATAGGAAGGGTAAATTGCATTAAAATGAATATCTTCCCAAGGATACAATACCTATTTCAATCGTTACCAATTCACCTAACAGAGAAATTCTTCAAGGAGCTAAAGAAAATAATAAGGAAATTCTTATGGAAAGGGGGGGGAAACCGAGGATAGCACTAGATAAATTAACAGAAGGGTACAAACAAGGGGGCTTAGAGCTACCAAACTTTAAGAATTATTATAGAGCAGCACAATTAAGATACCTATCAGATTTTTATCAAACAAGGGAAAGACCAGATTAGAGCTAGATAAAATAGAGGAGAAAGTACCTGAACATATACTATATAAGTGGGATGAAAAGCTGGTGCAACATAGGAATTCACCAGTACTGCACCATTTGCTCAACATTTGGAAGAAGACTCACGTAGAAAGGAATAAAACAAATTATCAACTACCAAAATTAATATTGACGCAAAATCAACTAATCCCTTTCACAATTGATAACCTTTCCTTTAGAGAATGGGAGAGAAAAGGGATCAAAAGAGTAGAAAATTGTTTTTTGGGAAATAAATTATTATCTTTTGAACAAATGAAGGACAAATATGGTATAACTCATGGTACAATGTTGCATACCACCAACTGAAAACCTACTTGAAGGACAAATTGGGAAGCAGACTGAGGTTACCAGAAGGAAGCAATTTTGAATATGTGATTACAGACACAATGATAATTAAAAGATTTATAACCAACATGTACATCAAACTCCAAGAGAAAGAGAACGAGGAAACAAGCTGTAAACCCAAACAAAAATGGGAACAAGATCTAAACATAAAGATAAAGAATGAAACATGGGAAAAGCTATGATCCGGAACTATGAGAAATACAGTAAACACGAGGTTACGCATGATACAATATAATTGGTTACACAGGCTATACACCACGCCCCAAAAGTTAAATAAATGGGAACTAACGGTATCAGACAGATGTTTTCATTGCAAGAAAGAAACGGGAACAACAGTACATGCAATTTGGGCATGTGAGAAAGTGGAAAAATTTTGAGTAGATCTAAACCAGGTATTAAATAAAATCACAAAAAACAACATACCAAAAAATCCAGAGATCTTTCTTCTAAGTAATATAAGAAGTAAAGAACTTGGACTCGATTTGGATGGAGCACAAAAAAGATTATTATGATAACCTTAGCTGTAGCAAAAAAAAATGTATTATGTCAACTGGAAATTAGAAGATAGCCTGAAAATACAGCAATGGTACATAGAAATGAATAAATGTATTCCATTGGAAAAAATAACATACAATTTAAGAAATAACATCACAGTATTCGAACAAATTTGGGAACCGTACATGGAACACAACTGAGAAGTCCTACCGTGGACCTCCACCGCCTAAAATGACAGAAGGAGAAGACAACGAAATGAACTGACCCAATATGTAAAAGTAGAAGATACAAATTTCTTGTTTATTTTCATTGTGTGATGACATGGTTTAATGAATCATATAGGTTGAACGTTGAGTGGGTGGGGAGGGGGGTGAAGGAGGGAGGGAAGGGAGGGAGGGAAGGGAGGGAGGGAAGGGAGGGAGGGAAGGGAGGGGGGAAAAGGGGAGAAAATGACACTGTGTATATTCAAGAAATGTTTGTGTATTTTGGTTAGATTGGTTCTTAGTGTGAAAAAAAATGGTTATTCCAAAAAAAGGGAAGGATCCTTTGCTTCCATCTTTATATTATAGACCAATATCATTATTGAATACAGATTATAATATTTTATCTAAATTAGTAGCTAATAGGTTAGCTAAACGTTTACCTAAATTGATAAATTTGGACCAAACTGGTTTCCTTCCATAATTCTTGATCTTTTCCTATCTGTTTTAATGTGTTACTTGTAGCATCTTTATTCTCCTCCCCACCAGTCCCCAAAGAACCTTGTCCAATGAATGTGACAGATTGATACATTGTGAACCAATATCAACAATTTAGCTGAAGGGATCAAATTCAACAGTCCTAGTTTCCTGATAACATTAAAACAGTTAGCAATATGAGTGTTGATGAGGGTTCAAAGAGGGCAGACAGCCCAAGTGAGTGGCCATAAAATGTCAGATGCAATGCAATGCAGAAAAATCCCAGTTTAGCCAATTCAGTTAAATATTTTTAAATGGTGCTGGATTGGGGAAAAAGGGTATGTTGTTCTTATATATCCATTACTAAAGGTTAACATGAAAGTACAGCAGTCAATGAGGAAGGAAAATGGTACTTTAGGCTCTACTGCTAAAGGATTGGAGTACACAGGTAAAGAGTTCTTACTGCAAATTTATGATATGTGATAATGCTGCAGGTCTGCAAAACTCTGGTTCAAGATTTCTTTATTGTCATGTAATAAAAACAGTGCAATATTACATGAAATTTGCTTTTGTCTGCCATAAGGCAGACAGGTTCACCATCGGCAGAAATTGCCTGAAGCGCCTCTGACAATCAGAGAAAGAGAAGCAAATTAGTGTCCCCTCAGAGACACCGAGTACCCATGGCTTCGCCTCCAATGATGCCACAGCCCAAACCATCAGCAGCCCAAGCTCCAGATCCGAACCTCTGACAGGATAAAGAAACCTTCAGCGCCCTCAACGCCCTCTAACGTTCCGGTTCCAATACCTGGTATCCTTTCAGCCACTGTCTCCAGCTGTCGGCTGCCTAGTGTGAATCCCTTGTCCGCAGACGCCAGTAGCCCGCATGGGTTCTTCACCTCGAGTCACCAGCAGCCCACTACCTGGGTGTTCTTCAGCTGCAGAACCCCTCACTAGTCTGCAGCCATGGTCACCATCCCATGGGTTGTCTCTTCTTCTTCTCCTTCTCAAATGGGGGATGTTCTCCCCATTCTTTGGTGCCTGCGCCAGTCCTCTGCTTCCACAGAGTCTGCAGCACCTCATGGCTGCTCTCAATTGTTAGTGCCACCATCTTAGGCCCAAATCCCGCAGCCGCAGAATTTTAAAATAAAACTACTATCGGCTCCTTTAAGGGACCCTTTAAAGCCTGTACAGAGCTGACAGCAGTCGATTAGACCACATTTGGAGCATTGTGTGCAGTTCTGGTTGGCTCGTTACAGGAAGGATGTAGATGCTATAGAGAGGATGTCGAAGAGAATTACTAGTAGGTTGCCTGGATTGGAGAACGTGTGTCATGAAGCAAGGTTGATAGAACTCGGGCTTTTCTCTTTGGAGCAAGAACGGATGAGACATTACTTAATGATCTTATACAAGAGGGGCATAGATTAGGTGAAGAGCCAGCATCTTTCTCTTGGATGACAATAGCCAACACCTGAGGACATCAGTTTAAGGTGAGTGGACAATTTAACACCCATGACTTTGGTAATAGAATCTTGGCTACCTGGTACCAACATGGTATCAGGTGCACTGAAGATTGGTTTGATCAACACAGGCATAATTTATGTCTTTTGAGGGACTTAAATATAATTTACCTAACAACACATTCTTCTGCTGTCTCCAATTGCGATCTTTTTTGAGGGAAAAGTGGGGACCATAAATAGTCCTTCCAATATGCTCAGATATGGAAATACTAATTCAAAAGGGGAATGCAACCAAATTTATCTCCAATATACATACTCTGATTCAAGATGAAAGCACAAAATTTGAACTACATAGATCGAGGGAGATGGGAATCGGATTTGAGCAATGTAATCAATCCACAATACTGGTCAGATTTATGTGTGGATAATTGGACTACCTTAATTAACTCGAGATATAGACTGATTCATTATAATTTTCTGCACCAATTATATCTCACACCTCAAAAGATACATAAAAATAAACCAAAATTTTCTCCAGGGTGTTTTAGGTGTTGTATAGATGATCGTACATTTTTATATTCCACCTGAAATTAAGACCCTTTTGGATAGAATTGAGGAAAGTGTTGACAAAAATTGTGGGGGTGAAATTCCCTCTTGACCTAGAATTGTTTCTTCTGGGGAATTTGGGGTTATAAAAGTTAATTTCTCCAAAAGTAAATCTAAATTTATTAAAATTGTTTTGTCAATAGTCAGGAATGTAAAGTGGTAACATGGAAATCTGATTCTCTACTTCACAATGATTGTTAGAACATGGAAGTGCAAAATTGTATTCCCCTTGAGAAGATTACTTATAATCTTAGGAATAGATATAGCATGTTTGTCGAAATTTGGCAATTTTATTGAGATTATTTAAATGCCCAGATTGCATAATTAATTTTGATATTTGTCAATTTAATATACCCCTTATTAGAAATTAATATTTTTAAAATGATGTAACTCTGAGGTGTCCTGCTGCTTTTTATTTTCTAATTTCTTTCTTTTTATCTCCCTGCTGTCTGTCCCCTTTTCTTTCGAATCTGGGGAACGGGTGATAGGAGAAAAGGGACTCTCCTTTTTATTTTTTTTCTAACCTTTTATTAAAGGTTATTAATTGAGTCCTATATTCTGCATTTTCTTAAAACTTAAATAAAATATTTAATAAAAAAAAGTTTAAGGTGAGTGGAGGAAATTCTAGGGAAGAAGTCAGGAATAATTTTTTTATACACTGAGTGGAGATTGCCTGAAATGCATTGCTGGGTATGGTGGTGGAGGCTGGTACAAAAGGGACATTTAAAGGACTCTTAAGCAGGCACATTGATGTAAGAAAAATGGAGGGTTATGGGTGTAGATAGGGAAGGATTATATTGTTGAGGAGTAGGTTTACATAGGTTGCACAACATCATGTGCTGAAGGGCATGGACTGTACTGTAATTGTATATGTTCTATTAAGACATTCAAGGAGACCAGTCAGCCTTTTGTATCCAAGAACAATAATCATTCAGTCTAAACTCACCTTTCAACTCCTGTAGGTAAGCCTGCAGGTTACAACACCTTAAAATTACTTCAAATACCTTCAAAGTGATTTAAGGTTTTGTTTCAACCATTTCAGGAAATGAGATGAAAAATTATTTGGGAACTTTGCAGTATAAATCATAACTGGCGAAATCACATATTCCAGCAGTTTCCAGTATAGTCATTGTGAGACCAACTCCCCCTCTCTGTAAAGAGCAGCTGCTTAATTAAGTAATCCTCACTTCCATTCTCTGTCCTCTAGTTCCAAAGAGCAATGTCTTTTCTAACTCCCCAAATGCTCCATGGCTTTTGCTTTCAAGACATCGATTCCAATTTTTTCATCTCTCACTGATGCATTTGCTCCAATTTCAGCAACCACCAGAACTTCCAGTGCCTCTCAAATAGTTCCCACAGAGGGTCACGGCCCAGGCGGACATGCTCTGGAGAGCGAAGGACACCAGCGCCGTCGTAGACCATATCAGCAAGCTCCATGAACAGCCACCTGCAAGATCAAGATTGGCAGAGAGGCAAGTTAATAAGCTAGGACAGCTATGGTACTATCATCAGTAATGGGGTTCAGAGGCCTGTCGATGCTGCCCACCCTGCGGGTTTCCGGGAAATGCCCAGGCCAACCGTCGTTGATGGCTGCGGCGGTTGGCCCAGGTGATAGCCTTCTTTACGTCTGGGACTCAGTTTCAGGCAGATGTTTTCTGGTCAACAATGGTGCCAAGATAATTGTTCTACGCCCCCCCCCCCCAAACCCCCTCAGGCCTAGACACCTATAAATAGCAAGCAGGGCTCAGCACTGAGGGCAGTCAACAGCTCCTCCATTTGGATTTTTGGGACTCACACCATTCCCCTTCGGTTCAGCAATAGCCAGTTTACATGGACCTTCACCCTTGTGGCAGTGGCGCAACCATTCCTGAGGGCCAACTTCCTTTGTGCCTACTGCCTGTTTGTCGACCTTAAGGGACAGCACTTGGTGCATGCCAGAACTTTTCAGAGTCTGCCTCTGGGGAAAGCAAAGCTACCCACACCCACCCCCACCTGGACTCTATAATGTTTTAGAGCAATGAATTTGCCCACAATCCTGGTGGAGTTCCCCTTGATAGTAATGCCACAGTTCTCTGCGGCTGAGCCAAAACATGGGGTAAGGCACCACGCTCTGACTGAGGGCCCCCTGCTCCACGCTAAGGCGTGCCGACTTCCACTCGAAAAGCTCAGCCTAGTGAAGAGGAGGAGCTGGGGATTATATGTCACTCCGACAATCCCTGGGCCTCTCCCCTCCACATGGTGTCCAAATCAGCCGGGAGGGGGTGTGTTGTAGATCATGCAGCCACTACTGCCGCCTCAAGGAGGTCACCATGCCTGACAGATATCCCATGCCCCACATCCAAGACTTTGCCACCAACCTGCATGGGGCACAAGGGTTCTCCAAGGTGGACCTCATCCAGGGGTACCACCGAATCCCAGTTCACCCCCAGGATGTTCCCAAGACCGAAATTATAACCCCCTTTGGCTTGTTTGAATTTCTCCGAATGCCTTTCAGTTGAAAGAATGCGGCACAAACTTTTCAGCGGCTGATGGATGTAGTGGGCATTCATCTATTTGAACAATATCCTCATCATCTGCTGCAGCCACAAAAATCACGCTGCCCAAATAAGACAACTGTCCACCCAATTGAGTGAGTTCAGGCTGATGATCAACCCCGCGAAGTGCCAATTTGGCCTGGGCACTATTGATTTCCTGGGGCACAGGATTAAAAGGCACGGGGCTATACCTCTATCAGAGAAGGTAAAAGCAGTCCAATACCGCTAAGCCACGCACAGTAAAAGGGGTACAGGAATTTGCTGGTATGATAAAGCTTTTACCACAGGTCCATACTGGCAGTTGCACACATCATGTGCTGATAGCAGGCAAGTCAAAGACATTATTTGGGACGCTGAGTCTTTGAGGACTTTCCTCAGGCTAATGGGTTGGTGGAGCAGTTTCACAGGCACCTCAAGGCAGCCTTGATGGCCTTGCACAAGGGTCCCAATTGTGTGGACGAACTGCCTTAGGACATGTTGGGGATTTGTACCATGCCAATGGAGGACTTCAATGGCTCAGTGGTGGAGATGGTCTACGGCACACCCTTGATCATTCCTAGCCGCCAATAAATTCCCAGAAGACACCGCAGCAACCCTCATGAACTTGCAGCGAAAGCTGGGGTCCCTGGTCCCGCAGCAACCCCCACCACACAGCCAGCCCAAACATAGCATCCCCAGGGACTTGAAGATTTTTCAGTAAATATTTGTGAGAGGGGGTGTACACCATCGCCTCTACAATGACCTCATGAGGGGACCTACAGGGTTGCCAGGGACAACAGCTCCACTTTCGTCCTCAACATCGGCAGTAAGGAGGAGACTTTTACTGTAAAGCACCTGAAACTGGCGTATATGGACTGTAATGAGCCAGTCTCCATTCCACCCCCATGATGCAGGGGCAGACCACCCAAGGCTATGGCCAATGGCCCAATCATCGGTTCGGAGGGGGCTCATGTAGCGGTCTGATCATGGGGACATGGACTGGTTCACAAAATGGCTGATGAATGCAGTGACCACGCGGACATGGGGGTGATACTGGCCGTCATCCCAGTTGACCTCCCACATGGCAGGAAGATGGGCGACTCCAGTAGGAATGCCGACTAATCCCAGGCCAGCACGTTGGTGACGCAGGGCCCGGAAATCAGCGCCTGGGACCCATATAAGCATGATGGCCAGAGCCATAAGCCAATCTCGCTTTCCAACGCTTCGGTGCGGATGTCATTCTTCTCCATCCTCACATAGCTCAAACACTACACTAGGTTAATTTATTGCTGTGTATTCTGAACTTTAAATATCAATTTATGATACATAACAATATCAATAGATTTATAGTGTTAGAAAAAAGGGCTTCAGAGTTTAATCCTCAGTACATAAATACAAACTCTTAAATATTGCAAAAATGAAATCTAATTTGTTTTCCCGAGTTATCATAAATCAACGAACCAAATAACATGCTACACGTTAAACAAATACCCAGAACGTCAATGACTGTATTTGCAATCATGACCTTGAGTGATAAATCAAAATACTGACATAGTGACAAAAAGCAAAAGAGACTAAGAAAGTGTTTTAGATCTCCTCTATCTGCCTTTCCTCCATGAAGTTATCACTTGTTTGGTTCTTCTCATTACATATTTCTAATTTAAGACAAGGCAGCTAAATTCTACAAGAGCCTGGTGCCTAGTTATGAGCTTGCCAAGCCTTCACAGTTGACAAAAGAATGCCACTCAATCCTAAAATTAACCATTCAGCCAGACCTTCTATTCAACTCAGCATTTCTAAATGACCAATTGTGGCAACAATACATACAGAAAGCCAAACTGTCTCATCTTCTCTTGCCCATCAGACTTAAATGCCATCTCTGACATTTGTCTTTCTGTTCAATTTATTCCAATTACTATCAATGCACCACAAGCAATCACTGTCATTTTAATATTTTTCTCTGAATCCTGTAATTTGTGACAATATTTTTGAGATAGCATTTTCTGGAGCTTGGTTGAAACTTATCATCATGACATATTAATGTGTGCCAAAGTTTTCCTAAACACGAATCATGCTTTCGTTTCCAGCTCTAACATTCCTTAAAGACTGACAGTATGGAAAGGGCCTTTTAGCAACCCATCAACCACCCAATTACTTTATCCTACATTAATTCTTCTCCCCACATTTCCATCAGCTCTCCTCAGATTCTACCACTAACCTACGCACCACTTAGTGGCCAATTAAACCTCAACCCCACAAAACTTTGGGATGTGGGAGGAAATCCAGTGTTGATTTGAACATTGAACAAAGGGAAAATGTGCAAACTTCACAGACAGCACCAATGTTTGAATTGAATTTGATTTATAGGAGCTATGAGACAGCTTCTCCACTAGTAAACAACAGAGGTAGTCAGCACGATGAAGGTGCTTGGCATGATTGCCTTCATCCTTCATGGCATTGAGTACAGGAGTTAAAAGGTCATGTTACAACTGAACAAAGCACTGGTGAACATGTACTTGGAGTATAAATGCACAATTCTGGCAACCCAGCCATATGAAAGATGTCATTCAGCCAGAAAAAGAGCAGAAAGGATTCATAATAATGCTACCAGATAGGCTTGAGCGGCTGGATAGGCTTGGATTTCATCCCTGGAACATCGGAGGCTGAGGGTGAATAATAGAGGAATACAAGATCATGAGGGACAGGGATAAGATAAATAATCAGTCTTTTCCCCAGAGTAATCTAAAGATACAGGGCATAGATCTAAAGTGAGATGGAAAATATTTAGAAGAGACCCAAGGGACACCTTTTTCATCAAGAGGATGCTCAATAAAGCTGCTGAATAAAGTGGTAGAGCCAGGTACAACTACATTTAAAATACACTTTGACAGTATCTGGATAGGAAAGGAGCAGAGGAATATGAGCCAAACACAGGAAAATAAGTCATGAACAAGTCATGAAATTCAGTATTTTGGGCCACCAGGCCTGTTTCATTGTTCTTCTTTCTGTCTTCTTCCAAATCTTTCTCTCCATTCATATCCATATACAGTGCCCTCCATAATGCTTGTGACAAAATACTTTTTTCCTTTATTTTCCCCTTTCCTCCATATTTTTTAAATTTGTAATCAAACAATTCACATGTCATTAAGCTGTATATTCCAGATTTTATTCAAGGTTATTTGTATACATTTTGGCTTGACCAGGTAGAAATCACAACATTTTTTATACATAGTCCCGCTTTTCAGGGCACCATAATGTTTAGGAAATTCGGCTTCATAGGTGTTTGCAAGTACTCAAGAATGTTTCTGATCATTCTTTTTTAGATATGCAGCACGGCAACAGACCCTTTCAGCCCATGAGCCCGTGTTGCCTACTTTACACCCAGTTGACCAACAACCCCCCCGCACACATGAAATCCCAAACACGGAGATAATGTACAAACTCCTCCCTCTGATCTCCCCTACCCCCAGCGCTGGCAACAACAACAAAAAGTTTCACCAGCTTTTTGTGTTTTTACTTCAACCACAGTGTCTACAGATTTTTGTGATTTGCACAATTCGAACCCCAGTACCAATTGGTGTTGCTGTAACAGCATTGCGTTAACAGCTATGCTAACCATTCCACCCTATTACTTTATTAATGCAGGTGTAAGAGAGCTTGGTTTGCTTCTAAGCTTTTGATCACCTTTGGATTCTGAAGTTGTCATTTTTTAACATGAGGACCAGAGTTGTGCCAATGAAAGTGAAAGAAACCATTGTAAGGCTAAAAACAAGAAAAAGTAAGAGATGTTGTCCAAACCTTAGGATATCGGTAATAACAGTTTGGAACTGGTTTTTCACACAGCTGCTGCATAATGGGAAATTTTTGCAAAATTCTCGCAGTGCAGGCAGTGTAAAAAGTTCGGAGTACATACGAGTGATTCATTCTTGTTCTGATATTTTTCCTGCGGCACCCCCGAGACAATTTTGCAGACAGCCTGCAGTCTAAACTGAACTGCAGCCAGTCCACAACAATGAGCTAATGAATACTACGTACATGACGATGCGTGATGACGTCTTCAGCTCACGACACTGCAACGCGGGATTTTTAAACGTGCATGCACGAAACACGTGAAATTAAGGTTCATTTGAATAATACTAAACATACTTGCTGCTAGCTTTAACGTGATCTGCAGATCTACAGCCATTTTGCTCCTGTCTGGAGGCTTTTTTTTGGGGACACAGGTGAATGCCATCCCCGATGATGTCGACGCAGTGACGCGTACCATCGCATGCAGGGTCTACGTCACGGTCGACGCACATCTGGCCGACGAAAATGCCACAACTCAGGTATTTAGTGTAAATGTCCTTCCTGTGTGAACGGCCACTCCGGAAGGCAAGTGTGAAAATTGTTGGTGGGAAGTTATGGCAGCAGCTTTGTGAAAAACCTTAATTAAGAAGAAAGAGCACATTGGAGAGCTCAGTGATCACAAAGGGACTGGTATTCCAAGGAAGACCTCCACTACTGATGACAGAATTCTCATCATAATCAAGAAAAATCTCCATCACAGATCAGAAACACTCTTCAGGAGGCAGGTGTGGATGTGTCAGACTCCTAATTCCTCACCTTTCTTATTTCAACCAAAAAAAAGGCACAATTCCCAACACCTCGATGTTTTTTTTTGTCGCTCACAGTCGCCCTGGGAAGCTAATCTCCATCCCAGGTCACCAATGGACAATGATGGCACCGTGAGGGAAAGAATTCCTCGTTGCTTGATTCCTCTGCCACTCCTTCCAGGCCCCGAACTCTGACGTCACCGTGACAACGCCTGCTCCAGGCCGAAGGCCCCTTGAACACGCGTCAGCTCTCGCGAGAGCAGGACGCGTCAGCAAGATGGTGGCCGCGGCTTGGAGGCAGTCTATTTGAGGAGCGAGAGAAACACGTCAACGGATCTGAAGGGTGCAGACCGAGTCTGTCCAGCCTGTTAGTGCCCTTCTGACGAGGGTCGCCGCTGCCGCTGGCCTGAGATGACCCTCAGGGCTGAGGGCGAGCCGGTCGGGTGAATCCCCGCTTTCCCGAGTTACCTGCTGCCAGCTTCGGGGAGAATGAATCTTCACCAGGTCCTGACCGGCGCTGTCAATCCAGGCGACAGTTGTTTTTCAGTGGGCAACATTGGCGATCAGCCCTTCACGGTGAGTGTGCAAACAGGGGAGGGAAGGGAAGAGTCTTTGATGTCCCCATATGAAGTTGTCGGTCTTGCCTCATCCCTTCTCCCCTGGCCCCAACATCTGTTAGCATCGGACTCGAAATCGGGTATTTCACTTTCAACCCTTTTCTGTTTGGGGTGTCCACATGCCTCTTGGGGCTCATATGTAGTTTCTGTGGATTCAAATTGTTCCTTGTCCTTTTTTTTTGCAATTGAAGGACGAATGGGTGGTTTTAGATGAGTCGCTAAAATTATAGCTAACTCCAGTAGCGCACTAGGAATGCCTCAGTTTATTAAGTGGGGTTTTTTTTTGTCATTTACTGAATCAAGCTGACCAAGAGACCGCAATATCATTGCGTGATCTGAACATGTAAGGCATTTAGGATGATATGATACGCAGAAATAAAACTCTCTTGTAAAGTTCATCCTGTCTTTATCAGCATGGATGTTTCTTTTTCAACCGAGGTTGAATACTGGACGTGTGCATGAAAGTAGCTTGAACCTGTTGCGTGCTTGCTTTGTTAGCACTTGGAACTTCGGCAGAAAACATTTGGATTGTCAAAAACTAGATTCGCTAATGATTTGAGAAACTATGTATGTAGGATAATTTAGTTGAAAATCTGACGTACGTGTTTTTGAAGTCACTTCTACATATTTGCAAGTTAATGACATTTAAATATTACTGGGTTCAGGATGTGAAATGATATTGAGCAGAAATGCTGTGTTAATTAAAGTTGAAGTGCTTGTGAGCATAGTACAGGTTACTAATTTGGTCACAGCAAATCATTGCTGCTTGCTCACCAATCCGTGGGAAATTGCCAAAAGCTAATCTGCAATCAAACATGAAGACTGATTTTAAATGTGTTTTATATTTAAGATTTACACACTCAAATAATTATGATGACAAAACTGTTGTTTTTCCTTAAGTGGATACATAATTGTCATGAAGTAAGAGTGTTGCAAGCTATAAGGAACCAGTAATGTATTACTGATTACTTTGAGAAAAGTAAGCAAAAGTAAACCCTGCATGTTCCACAGTGTATATTACATCTAAGTTAAACTGTTTCATTTGAATTATGACTCTAATTTAAAAGTCACTCTAAAAATAACAAAATTAACACGTGAAGGTAAACAAGAAGTCAGCAGATGCTGGGGAACTAATACAGTATGTAAAAATGTTGGAAGAACTCAGAAGGTCGTGCAGCATCCATAGAAAGCAATAGGCAATTGATATTTTGAGGCTTAACTCTTTGGGTATGCCAAAATCAGGCAGATGCAAAAAAATGTAGGGGAGGATGGTAAAGGAGGGAGCACTGGATACAAATGGGAGGACGAAAAAGAGAAAGGAGCTGAAAAGTGACAAGGAAAGGAACTGGGGAGCTCGAGGAAGGGAGAGAATGGGGGTGTGACTATTGGAGATTGTCAAGACAGAATATAGGGTGGTGTTCTTCGAATTTTCATGTGACCTCAACCTCACCGTTCATAAGAAATGGACGGAAATGTCAGTGCAGCAATGAGGTGTGGAATTGAGGTGGCTAACCACTGAGAGAGATCTCCTTTCTATTGCAGCAGACTTAGCAAAGGAGCTTATTGAAGCAATGCCTGCAATCTGCATCCAGTTTCCCCTCATGTAGAGGAGGCGATACTGGTGAATATGTGAAAATGATTATGCTTATTCACTACTTTTGCTTATTTTGCTAGTTATTGTTGTTTTTTATCCAAAAGCAGTTATCATTCTCTTAAACTAGTCACAATTCAAACTGAAAAAAGTGTTGATATACAAATTCTATTTTCAGAATAAATAGTAAAAATGTAATCACATATAAAGAAACTCATGGAAATGAGAGTGATACAATTGCTTTGTGCAGAGGTGTAATTAATACAGGAGAGACTTTGTAAGAAATCTACAAATGTGTCATTTGGCTTGAATGTTTGGAATTCTGAAAGTTAGATAGAATTTTGGTTAAATACATTGAGTACCCACTCATTCCCTCAGATACCATAACTATCTCTTCCCACAAGTCTCTTGTTAGGATTCTCTTTCTTTCTCTCAATTCCTCTGTCTCTCCTGTTTCTACTCCCTGGATGAGGCCTTTCATTCTAGTAATTCTGAAATGTCATCCTTCTTCAGAAAACGTAGTTTCCCCTACGCTACCATTAATACAGCCCTTAAGCCTATCACCTCTATTTTTTGCACACCTGCCATAACCCTCCACAACCCTCTCCCTCCCCCCCAACAAAATACGACAACAGGGTTCCCCTTGTCCACACCCCTGCAATTTCTGCCACCTACAATAGGATCCCACCACCAGACACAACTTCCTCTCTGCTATCCATTGGACCACTCCCTCCAGGACTCCCTTGTCAGCTTATTCCTTCCCACTAATTGTCACCTTGGTACTTACCCCTGTGACCGCAAGAAATGCTACACTTGAACCTATACCACATCCTTCATGACCATTCAGGGCCCCAAACAATCCTTGCAAGTGAAGTATTTCTTGCAGCCTCAAGGGGGCAATTAGATTTCCGAGTGGATACATGACATCCCTGAGATTTATGAGTGCAGCAGAATGACCACTAATTGGTAGTGCAAAAAAACTATACATGTAAACAAATAAACTGTAAACATAACTAATGCAAGCAAACTGTATGCAATAGAGAGAATTTTAAAAAAATCAATAAAGTACATAAATAATAGTTCTTAAATGAGATGCTGAGGAGTCTGATGGTGGAGGTGTAGCAACTCTTCCGGAATCTGGTGTGTGAGTCTAATGGCACCTATACCTCTTTCTTGATGGCAGTAGCTTTCCCTGTAGATCTACTCAATAATGGGAGGTTTTGACTGTGATGTCCTGGGTTGTGTCCACTACGTTTTGGAGGGCTTTACAGTCAGGGGTATTGGTGTCCCCATACCAGACTGTGATGCAGTTGGTCACACACTTTCCACCACACCTCTGTTAAAATTTGCCAGGGTTTCTGGTGTCATACCAAACTTCCGCAAACTCCTGAGGAAGTAGAGGTACTGACATGCTTTCTTCCTGATGCCATTGGTGTGTTGTGTCCAGGAAAAATCCTCCAAGATGATGACTTCCAAGAACTTAAACGCTCACCCTCTCCACCTCTGATTTCCCCCACTGATCACTGGATTATAAAACTCTGGCTTTCCTTTCCTGAAATCAACAATTAGCTTCTTAGTTTTGGTAACATTGGTGCATCAACAACAACCTTGAAAGCATTCAGCCTCGTTTTCAATCTCCATCCTATATGCTGACTCATCCCTTTTCTTTTTCCAGCCCACTTCTGTGGTATCAAATTTGTAGATGGTGTTGTTGTCATACGGAGCCACATAGTTGTAGGTGTAAAGGGGCTAAAAACACAGCCCTTACTGGGAAGTAGGAATAATTTACTGCCTCTGGTGCTTCCAAAACAGCCTCCTCTTTATCAGAGAGACTGGTAGATTGATTCTCAGCATCTAGCAGGGAAGACCTCCCAGAGGCCAATAATTTTAATTCACACACCATTGCCACATCAACAAGTCAGTCCATGACCTCCTGTACTGCCAAACCAAGGCCACCCGCAAATTGGAGGAATCATATCTTGTATTCTATAGTAAAACACAAAAGTCTGTAGACACCATGATTGAAGTAAAACCACAATGCTGGAAAAGCTCAGCAGGTCAGACATTGTACTTTATATAGCATAGATAAAAATACATAACCAACATTTCAGGCTTGATCCCTTCATTAAGATATAAGCAAAATGTAGGCAGATGCCTGAACAAAATGGTGGAGGGGTGGAGCACAGGCCCTCAGACAGGAGATAATAGGTGGATAAGGGAGGGAGGGCACAACAGCAAACACAGCCATAACCCCTCTGCCTGTTTCCTGTTGTGCCCACCCTCTCTTATCCATTTAAAATAAGGATAAATTGGAAAATGCTGTGTGATGGGCATCGTCGTATACACTGACTGTCACAGGAAGTAACAAGGTAAATGATATATTGGCCTTCATTGCAAGAGAATTTGAGTAAAGGTGTTCAATGCACTTGTATTTAGCTTTGATGAATCCTCACCTGAAGTCTTCTGTTTAATTTTACCTGAAAAAGTGTATACTTGCCATAGAGGGAGTGCAGCAAAGATCAAAGGTTTCTGAAATGGTGAGTTTGCTGAATGCGCTGAGCAAATAAATTTGGGCTGTATTATCAAGCCTGGAATGTGAGATGACCTCCTTTAAGCTTGAAAATATCTTGCAGGGTTCAACAAAGAGAATGGCACAAATTATT
The DNA here is from genome assembly GCF_036971445.1 of Narcine bancroftii. Classification (NCBI taxonomy): domain Eukaryota; kingdom Metazoa; phylum Chordata; class Chondrichthyes; order Torpediniformes; family Narcinidae; genus Narcine; species Narcine bancroftii. The sequence goes on from NC_091469.1 coordinate 210,417,912, forward strand.
TGGCCATCTGGAACCAGAACTTTCAATCTTCGAATTAACTATTTAGGATTAGAGAGGGATAAATTTCTTCCCTCCAAGTTAAGGTGCTCAGTCATTAAGTTCAAACCAATTGATCGATGGATTTCTGGCTATTAGGAGAATCTGAGCATGTGGATACAATGCAATCAAATTGTTGTGATAGAAGGTCAGCCATGATCTTAAAGAAAATAGATTAGGGCAATGAGTCGGGTGGTCTTCCTCTGTCCTAATGATGTGACATTCCCTTGTGTATCACAATACTTTAATGGAGAACCAGTGCATACCCTCAAACAATGAATGCAAGAGAAGGCCCAAGAAGAATTTACTCCAGTTTGAGTCCCAGTGAAAGATGTTCTCTGGTGGTTTCAATACCAGATTTGGGAAGGGTAGTCTTTTAAAGAGTATGGAATGAATGAGAAAAGCTCACCAGTGGAGACTTACTGATGAAATAAAAGAGCACAGTTTTATCACAATTAACTTTTTTGTCTCATGAGAGTAAAATGTAAAAAGACTTCTTGGCAATGCCTTGATTCAAATATTGAAATTTGAATTAAAATTAAATCTATTTCAAATTGCTTTTTTGAGATTGGCGTTAGCTATAGCTAGAAAATATCTGGCAATTACTTGGGGAAATGAGACTGATTTGAGTATTCAGAGATGGCATATGGAGTTGAGGTCTTGTATTCCATTGGAGAAGATAACATATAATTTGCGTGATAATTATTTTTTTAATAGTAACACTTGGAGCCAATACTTGGATGATATGGGGTTGAATTTTTAAATCCCCTCACCTCACAGTAGTGGTGTTACTCCAAACCATGGTAATTAATTGATGAATTTTGTTGCTATGGGTGATCTCCTTCCTTTCTTCTTTTGGGATAGGTTAGAGTGGGGTGAGTTGGGGTGGGTGGATTAGGGGGAGGGGGGTTGTAGGGGTTAGTTTTAAAATATCATGCATGTATTTTTTGAATAGTTTTTAAGTTTTATTCATTAATTGTATCTTTCAAAATATGCACCATGATTTAATAATTTTCCAAAGAAAATTGAAATTTGCTGGATAATCTCATAGTCTGAATGACTATATGCATTTATCACCATAACTGGTATCAACAAATGCTGGACTGACCAAGTTATCTGCCACTACTACAATAATCAAGACTTTGCAGGAAAATCAATATAAAATAATTCAGATTCCCCAGAAAAACCTAACTTGTCAGTATCTCTCAACTTAATGCCATTTCCACCCTTTTATCTCAACCCCCCACCCCTCCCCACTACCACTACCACCCAAGCCTGCTGGAAACTGAGTTATTAAAATGCCTGGTCAGCATCCACTAACTAATTGAATTGTTTTGTTGGCATGTGTACCAAAAAGCTTAATTTCGCATGCATTCCAGGCAATCCAAGTTGTAAAGCAGATGGTGGAATAATCAAAATAGACTAATAAATGAGACAACATTGTAGGGAAGAGTTTGCAGTCATCAAATAATGCAGAATACAGAGAAATAAACAAAAGCAATGAAGGAAGTGGAGGAAAACACTGTTATAAAATACAGTGGATGGGCAACATCTGTTGCCAGTGTATGACCTATTTAAGTTTTTGATAACTTCGGGAAAGAAACTGTCCCTGAATCTGAATGTTCATGTTCTCAACCACCTATCTCTGGCCAATGGAAGGGAAGAAAACATGGCCAGGCTGGGATGAGTCCCATTAGCAGCACCTCCACCCCCTCCCCTCCCCCCGCCCCAGTCAGCAAAAGATATAGACAGACTTGATGGCACAGTTGGTTATTGTAATGCCTTAAGCTGCCAGTCTGCATTTTGTTTTACAGTTTTGAACAAAGAATTTCCTGTGCCAGTCCAAACAATACTTTCTGGTACATGTAAACATTGTGAAGATGCCATAGAAATTCCAATTATCCTCAAGGTTTGAAGAAAGTGGAGTCTGTGGTACACTTGTTTGGTTGTATTATCAATGTGGTAAGACTACGATAGGTCACTGGTGATGGGTACCCTGAAGAACTTGAAACTTTCCACCATCTTCACCGCTGGACTTGTGAAATCTCTAAAAATACCTGAATTTTTTTGAAGGTACTGAGAATAATTTAGAAGAAAATAACCATGGTGCGAGGAACCATAAGTGCCAGGCATTCTAGAATTTTTTTAAATCCAAATTTTAAAGGAGATGAGGGTAGTTTTTAAAACCTGATCTACAGTTGAGCAACCATGACCTAAGCAATGGTGGATGGCAACTTGCTAGAAATCATCATACTTGATTCCTCTGTGCTGCTATGACCATTAAAGGGTCAAACACCAAAGTTTCCCTACTGACTAAAAGCCAACAATGGAAGAGAGCTTTAGAGTAGAGTCTATCAATCTCTGCTAGCAGGAACTTGTCTGAGGTGATCTTCAACAAAACTTTTGTGCTCATTGACTTGTTTCCATAAGAAAAAGTTTTGTGGCAATCTTGGTGATACCCACTGTCTAACAACCTGTTAAGAGGCCATCAGACCTCGAGAAAGCAAATATGCTTCTGGAGTAGACCCAATCTCCACTCATATAATAAAAGGTAATAGTAAAGTACTTAAATCCACAATATCCTCTCTGCCTTCTGAATTTGGGGAAGAAGAAAAGAATGTCACGGAATCTTGGAAACACTATAATCGTGACCATTATTGAGAATGAAACCTGCCTTGAGTAATTGTTGGAGGATGTTACTGGGAAAATCTTAACGAGCATTCTCCTTCAAGATCAAGGTTATTGTAATTGTGTATCAAGAAGCAGTGAGAAAATGTTGTTCTGTGACAGTCTAACTGGTTGTCCCAGATATAGAACAGCCGTGGCTAAAGAGCTTCTATCCACCTATATATAGAATGGATGCATTCCTAACAGCATTAAAAATTCCAAGAGGATTCTGCGATTTGCACTACAACTGAATGACATTTTTAGTCTTAACAAAACCTTCAACTCAAAACTAAGAGGGGTTTGGTAGTGCTGAACATTTCATTAATCCTGTATGGCATCTGTATGTAGAGTTCTAACTAATCAGTTTTTAACAGAGTCTTTCCCAATACAATGAAACCTGAAAGTCTGCTGAAGCTGAGATTGTAGTAAAAACACCGAAATCCTGGAGGAACTCGGTTGGCCTTGCAGTGTCCATAGGAGGTAAAGATAGATTAGCAACATTTCGGGGCTGAGCTCTTCCTCAATTTACAAGTGAAAAAATACAGGCTGAATTAAAGGCTGAGGGAAGAATGGGAGGGGGGAGGGAGGAGTACAGATCAACCATTTCAATTCCCCACCTCATTCCCTTGCTAACATGTTTGTCCATAGTCTCGTGCACTGCAATACTGTGACCACCCACAAATTGGAGGAACAGCACCTCATCTTCCATATGGGCACCCTCCAACCGGATGGCATTAACATAAATTTCTCTGGTTTCCACTAGACCCACTGTCCCCTTCCCCATCTCCTTATCACTCTCATGATCTAGCCCCTTTGCCCTCTGTGTCTTTTCACAGAGACAAAATCAATTCTCCCCTTTCCTCTTATCCTATCCAATTAACACCTTTTGCTTATTGGTCTGAACTCCTTCTCCCATTCTTCCTCCTTTCTGTACCCAAGATGCCTGTATTTTTTTCATTCGCACTTCAAGGAAGTCCTGAAGTCCAAAACATTGTAATATATCTTTACTTCAGGATATTGTAAGACTGGCAAAGTTCCCTCAGCATTTCTGTGTTTTTACTATTTCCAATGCAGCCCATTGTCAAGTTAATATTTTGTCATTGCTTAACCAAGCACCATCAATCTTTGAATGACATGACATAGATAATGCTTTAAGTATATGCCCTCTTGGAGACAAGAGTACCAAGTTATGACTCCTTGGTCTTGGAGACTGTATGCATGAAACAAAGGTTATTTTTTTCATTGAACATTGATTATTTTTTCCTCCCAGTGATTATTGGGGGATCAGAGGTGGAGAGGGTGATCAAATTTAAATTCCTGGGTGTCACTATCTCAAAGGACCTTTCCTGGACCCAACATACTAATGTCATTATGAAGAAAGCATGTCAGGACCTCTACTTCTTTAGTTTGTGGAGGTTTGGCATGAGATTGGAAGCCTGGGCAAACTTCTATAGATGTGCAGTGGAAAGCATGCTGACTGGCTGCATCCAGGCCTTGTATGGGGGCATCAATACCTGTGAGCGGAAAACCCTGCAAAAGGTAGATACAGTCTAGTACATCACAGGCAAAATTCACCACCATCGAGAAATTTACATGGAATGCTGCTGCTGGAAAGCAGCAGGAAATCCACTCCACCCCGGACATGCTTTGTTCTCACTGCTGCACTCAGAAAAGAGGTATAGGTGCCACAGACTCCTATCACCAGGTTCAGGAACAGTTGCTACCCCTCCACCATCAGACTCCAAAACAACGAACTCAATCCAAGACTCCTTTAAGGACATACTTTGCACATTATATATTACTGAATATTTTTTCCCCATATTGCAGTTTGTTTAAATTTGGGTTTTTTTTTCTCTCTGTATACATATCTTTCTTCTGTGCCCTGTGAAATTTGAGCTGTAAATGCAGAAGTCCAAGCCAAAATTTCCCTGTGCTCCAACACCGCCTCACCTAATTGAGGAGTATTTGAAGACGGTCGTGTCAAACAAAGCCCCAAGTTTATTGTTTACCATTTTGCAATGGTCTTTGTTTCCGATTCAAAAAGGAGGACGCTCTGAGCTCCTGGAAAAATGTGGGTAATGCCGAACACAAATACAGAATTGGCATAGAACAGAGCATGTCAACTGCCTATCCATTGCATCAGACATTACCTGTCCCACTTGTGTCACTGACTCCAAATCTAATATTGGATTCTTTTGGAACTTCAAAAACCCAAGATGTAGAATGGAAGCCAAGTCATCAATGAGCTTGAAGAATTTCAGAAGAAGAAAAAGAGAGAAAAAAAAGATCTTGTCTTTGTTTCTCCCCCTACCCCCCAACAAAAAATAAATGTGGTGAAATAAAACATTTAAAAGCATGTTTTCTTTGACTGAATGTAACAAAAAGTGTGGCATCTGCCCTGTCAGAGTATGGAGATTTGTGGGATATTAAGGGTGTTCAGAAGAATTTTGTGACTTGAACTTGCTTGTTATGTCCATGTCACCAGCGTTGCATTGCCAGAGGTCCTCATACTACTTGGTTCAAGGGCTTCCCTGGAAAGCAGGATCTATTTTTCTTAGCAAATTAAGAGATGCCCAGAGGGCTCCATTCAATAAATATTTGGACTGTTATTGCGATGTTATTCTACTTGCAGAGTTTTGTATGTAGGTTGCTATTTGAGTTTTCAGAAAATATTTATTTCACAAGGATGGTTGAAGAAATTCAGTTAAATCCATATGGTAATAAGAAAAAACTGCAGGTGTTGGAAAAATCTAAAATAAGACAAATAAAATGCTGGATTTAGTCAGATAAGTCTGCGTCGATGGGAAGAGGAATAGAACAAAAGATTTGGGTCAAAAAACCTTTGACAATTCTGGCAAATTCTGAAGTATTTGATAATAAAAGAGTCTTGGGAAGATCTGTCACCATTGTGTGTTTATACTAAGGACACCTCGCATCACCGCGATTTTTTGTCCCTCGCATCACCGCGCATTTTAGGACTACCCGAACTGTTTCTACCGAGCGATGAATACGCAGTGATGCAGAGCAATGCGAGGTGATGCGAGGAATGCGAGGTGATCAGGAAGTCCGATGAGTAATTGAAAACCGCGGGTGAAAAATCGTGACTTCCGGTGAGTCATCCATGGTGTTTCCACTGCGAGGTCGTCCCTCGCATCACCCTGCATCGACCACCTCAAAAGTAGGATGCTAGAGCACCTCGAATCGCCGCACATCAGCCACAACCGGATGTGTTTACAGTGCGGCCAGATTTGAGGTGTCACCCCGCTTCACCTCGCATTACCTCGCGTCACCACGCTTTTCCCGGCTCAGTAGAAACACCTCCATTGACAGCATGCATACCCAGCCTTGCAATGATTTGCTGGGGTTGCCAACCCTAAAGCAAAATAAGGAGTCATACATGCATCTAATCGCTTGATACGAGGTTGTTTAAAACTCATTACCCAATGCTTGATTTCTCCTTAGTGCCCCTTCTTTAATGTAGAGATTAGGCTAATAGTTTTCAGGGTGGGCCATGTCATTTGTGAAGAGTATTTGATGCATGCATTAATTGTTTTTCTTGTAATTATTTTTGTTTTTGTATGTTTTCAATCATAATATTGAATTTATAACAAAAACTGTACTTTGGTTGAGATTTCGAGATGTCAGAGTGTATTTGGAAGCTTCCAGATTTTCTTTGTTTGCAAACAAATGTCAAATTTGCTGTCGGTTGCATAGATCAAAATCTCACAGTTGCCCAAGTCACCTAATTTCCTGTCCAAACGTCATTTTCTTGTTCAACACATTCTGTCATTATTCTACAAAAGTTCCAGATATTATGAAATTAGTCCTATTAGTTTTTGCAATGGAAGAGGAAAATTCCCTCAGCAGCCTTTCACTAATTAAGACACACTGACATTTCTTTTAATGAAGTTTCTCTTCCATTACTGTTTGTATAAAGTTATCTTCTGATCTGCCTTTGGTGACACATGTGGTCTTGCAATCATTCTCTTGAGTTCACTGACTTCTTGTACATATTCACTCTCTTGTTACTATATTGAAAAGTTTGACAAGCACTCTTTCTTTCATGGTAATTAATACAAGGTGTGCATTGGAATGGCAAAACTGAACTATCCAGAAAATGAAGATCAACTTGAAAGAAGTTAACAATTTGTTTAGCAAGACATTGAATTATGAAGAAATGCAGCTGTTTTTAAACAAGGTAAATCTGTTTGACTATTAGACAGAAGCAGAATCAAAATTATGTAATGCAGCTATTTGAGGGATAAGTTTCAAAGTAGGTCTGAAGTGGGATTTATTTTTACTTGGTAATTTGAAAGAAAAGCTATTTGTATGGTATCAAGGTATTGGGAAACAAAAAAAATGACCATGAGCCATCAAACAGAAGACAAAAGCCTGGTCCAAGAGATATTGAGCATTAGTTTAAATAGTGGATGCTTTTGCAAAGGTCTCGATCTGAGGGTGATAAGATTGACATTTAAATTTAAAAATGTATATCGCCTTAATCGTTGGACTATACACACAATTTACTGTGATGTTAGATCCTGGATTTCCTCATCTCTAGACCACAATTAATGTGGATTAAGAAGAACATCTCCACAATCTCCATCAATACTGTAGCACCACAAGGCTGCATTCTTAGCCCTCTGCCCTACTCGCTTTACACCTATGACTGTGTGGCTCAGTAGAACGATACCAGAGTAATGGGTTTTGTATAAAGGGATGATGTCTCAGCATACAGGAGGGAGATTGAAAACTTGGCTAAATGATGTATTAACAGGAACCTCCCATTCAAAATTGAAGAGTTGATTGTGGACCTTTGGAAGGGAAAAACTCTGTACGATCCAGTGATCACTGGGGGATCAGTGTTGCAGAGGGTGATGAAATTTAAATTCTTGTGAGTCACTCTCGGAGGGCCTTTCCTAGACCCAACACACGATTGTCATCATAAAGAAAGCCCGTCAGCGCCTCAAGTTTGAGGAGGTTTGGTATGACATTGAAAATCTTGGCAAATGTGCGGCGAAAAGTGTTGATCCACCGCATCATGTCCTAGTATGGGTGTACCAATACCTGTGAGCAGAAAGGCCTGTGAAAGGTAGTGGATGCGGCCTGGTATATCACGGGCAAAATTCTCCCCACCATCGAGAATCTTCATAGACTGCTGCTGTCAGAGAATATCAGCAATCATCAAGGATCCACACCCCCACGACATGATCTGTTCTTGCTGTTGCAAATAGGATAGAGGTACAGGTGCCAGAAGCCTCGTACCAGCAGGTTCAGAAACAGTTCCTTCCCCTCCATCATCAGACTCGAAAACAGCAAGTTTAATCAGAGATTTAAGGACTCTTACTTGACACTTTTTTATTATTGCATATTTATTTTCTGCATGCACAGTCAATTTGTTTACATTTCTTGTTCAACATATCTTTCTCATGAATATCTTTTCTTTATTACAGTTATTTGTATCACCAATAAGTGGAAATTCTATCTGGCCCGCAGGAAAGAATCTCAGGATTGTATGTGATGGCATGCATATACTCTTGACAATGAATCTGAACCTCAAACTTTATTTCTTGGGGTTAGAGTGTTGGGGCAGAAGGATTGTGAATGAATGATGAGAAGTGCACAGTCATTTTCTGGATTATCTCAAGTTCATGAAAAAAAGGAGAAAATAATTTTCAATGTTTTGACATGCTTCAGATTTGAAGATAGACAAGGTTTTGGTAGCAGATAAATTAAATTCTTGTGTCAAATGTGACATTAGGGTCGTGAATAGTGGTCTTCAATTTTAAAGAGGGTGAGTAATGATGGCTAGGAAATGGAGTTTGTGATGAGAATCAAAATGAAGGTTTTGGGTGTTTCAATGGATGGGATTTTGCTGATTGTGACTCAATTCTTGCACGTATCACTGCACATCTGGAAGGATCATCTTGTTGAAAGACAAGCATGGACTCTAAGTGATGTGGCTGTAGAGAATGATGTGCGTTAATAGCTGTCACCAGGTTAAACGACACAAACCCAGTCAGTATAACAGTTGAGTTAGCATTTTCAGACAGCCAAGCATGTTCTCATCTTTGTCTTTGTCAAAACCTACAACTTTTCCTGAAGTAAAACCGTCAGTAAAACACAAGAAGTCTGCAGACGCCACGGTGAGAATAAAAATAGTGTTTTACATCTCACCCCTTACCCTTTTATTCAGATGACTGCATTTTTCCAATCTCGAAACATCAATCATGTATTATTATCTTTGCTATATAAAGGACACTCTTTGACCTGCTGAGTTTCTCCAGCATTGTGTTTTTAACTTTTCCTGACGTTCAGAAATCTTCAAAATCTAATTTTAAAAAATTAAATAATTTGGAAAGGGTGGACATGGTGGAGCAATAACAAACCGCTTCCTGGCAGAAAAGTTTATATTTCATGCTGAGTTTACCTAGAAATATAGGAATGCTCCAGTCAGGGAATTCAGAAATTCTAAGCTCCAATGCACATATACCAGAGTTCTGAACCAACTAGCATTTACTCCTATAAAGATGGCAGAAGAGATTTAGTTTAATTTGGCATTATGTTTGGCACCAACATCAATGGCTGAAGGCCCTCTTCCTGTGCTGTACCGTTTTGGATTCTATGATTTAACTGCTGTAAATTCAGCAAATGTGAAAGTCGTTTTAATAGACAGTATTGTACTTAGTTGGAATCTGACTATCTTTTATGTGGAAGTATATCATATGGGGAAATGGAGAATTTAGCATAAATTTTCCATTAAGATCTCCAGGCGAAATTGATTTTGTGTCAGCCAGACCATACTGCTTTCCTTTTTTTTGTTTTATCTCAATGCTTAGAAGTTCATTAGCATTCCAAAGTATGCTGCAGTGATTTTAATGCATGTAGATGTAAATCACTATGCACCTGAAGTGTGGTATGATATTCAGCTACTAAACTCCTTTCATTCATGCATGTTGTCAGAATACATCTTCAAATTCTTGAGTTTATGTTTTGTGCGCATGCAGACACATTTTCTTGTGTTAAAATGTGCCCCAAAGCCTAGTTTCCAGTGAAATACACAAGACTGAAGACACTGTGATTGTATTAAAACAGGAATTGTTTTGGAGGAACTTGCTAGGTCTTGCATTGTCCATAGAAAGTAAAGATATATTACTGAGCCCTCCATCAAAGTACAAGCAAAAAAAGCAGGCAGGTGGGAGGAGTAAAGACCAACAGACAAAAGGTATTACTTGGATATGGAGAAGCAGTCAGGAGAGCATAAAAGTAAGATGATTGGGGGAGGGGGAGATTTGTCTCTGAATGCAAAGTGGAGTAAAGAAGACAGAGTGGGGAGAGAGAGAGAGATAGAGAGAGTCACAGCTGCAGGAAAGGAACTATATGGAAAAATAAGTTGGTGGGGAGAGCTAACCGAAACCAGAGAAGTCGATGTAATGCCCAGAAAGAATACAAGGCACTTTTTCTCCAATTTGCAGGTGGTTTCATTCTGGCACTGCATAAGACCATGGACTGACATGTTGGCAAGGAAATGGAGTGGGAAATAGAAATGAGTGGCCACTGGGAGATCTCCACTATTTCAATGAACAGACCTGAGGCTCTCTACGATCTCCCAGTCTACATCCAGACTCTCTGATGTAGAGGAGACCACAGAAGTACATGACCCCTGCAGATTCACAAGGGAAATATTGCTTCACTTTGCAAGGACTGTTTGGTGCCCCGTATGGTGGTGATGTGAAGGATCTGAACGCCAGTGGAGCATCTCCTGCTCCTGGTGGGGAGGAGTAGATGGAGAATCAAAGAGGGAGCAGTCCCTGCAGAAGGCAGGGAGGGGAGGAGAAGGGTGGATGTATCTAGTGGTGTGATCTTGTAGGTGGGAGAAATGACGGAGGAGAATAGTTGGATCTGGAGGCTGGTGGGATGGTCAGCGAGGACAAGGGGAATCCTTGTTGTGCATAGGGGTGGAGGGGGCCAGGGCAAATGTGGAGGTAATGGAGGATATGTGGATGACAGCTGAGTTGATGGAGGTAGAAGGGAAGCCATGTAGTTTGAAGAAAGGACGTCTCTGATGTTCTGGCATGGAAGATCTTGTCCTGGGAACAGATTCCACCTAGTCACCCTCCAACTGAATGGCATTAACATTGACTACTCTTATTTCCCTTAGCACCCCCCCCCCCACTCTGCCTTTCCCCCAATCAATTCTCACCTTTCTCCTCTCCATATCCCATCAACATCTTTTGTCTGTTGGTATATATTCTTCCCCTGCCCTTTCTCTGATTCAGGCATTTTTTTTTTGACTCGTACCTTGAAGAGCTCAGGCCTGAAACATCGGTAATCTATCTTTACCTCTTATTTACACTGCAACACCCTCTTGAGTTCCTCCAGCATTTCTGTGTATTTACTGCTTTCGATTTGTCTTGGGCCTCTTTATCATTAGACCTAGATCTCTATCCAGTAATGCTCAGTAAACCATCTGCAACGTCATCCCAATATTAAAAGCATTTCCATCCCGATGCTTCCTACTGGAGTGGAAGCATGTCAGAATGGAAGCAATCTTGAATGGCTGACTAAGAAAAAAGCACATGGTCACATTTTGATTCAGTTAATTGGATCACAAATTTCCAGTTGCTATTATAGTGTAACTGTCCAAATTGTATCCCAAGTCTTTAAAGTACTAGTGCACTATTAAAATTCAAAGAACCATCTGGCAACCTTCAATCCTATTTACATTACATACAGAATCAGTCATAGTGATCTACTGGTGAATTGTGAAGGTGATTTGAATACATCTCTTCATACATTATCTTAACTTATGAAACAGCTTTGTAACACGTACTGCACCAGGACTTTCCAGATGTGCTGGAGTACAAGTTATAGTAATTAATATTGATGCATTTCTTCATATGAACAATTTGACTATTGAGGAACCAATAAAATTAAGGAACTGTATCAGGAGAATACAGAGTTTGAGAAGAATAAAAATAGAATATAGATTAAATCAAAGTGCAATGTGACATTATACTCTTCTACCCAATAACTGAAGAGCATGAAAGAAAGTAAAGTAAAAACATAATGCTGGAGAAACTCAGCAGGATTAAGTGGCAAAGATAAAGATGCATAACCAATGTTTCAGGCTTGAGCCTGTCATCAAGATATGAGCAAAATGTAGGCAGGTGCCTGAACAAATGGTAGGGGGCGGGGTGGGGGGGGGCGGAGAGCACAGGTCCACAGAGCAAAGGAGAACTTGAGTGGAGGCATCCCTCAGAGATTTCAGAGTTTTGCAGTACGTAGGTGTAAAACACGAGAGTCTGCAGACACTGTGATTGACCAAAAACTCAGCAGGTCAGTGTACTTTATATAGCAAAGATGGAAGTACATAACTAATATTTCTGGCTTGAGCCCTTCATCAAGGTATATTAGCATGGAAGTTAAAAACTGGCTGAGGGAAATAAGAAGTTTCAGAGATTTGAGATACTTGGTAAAGGATACTTTAAACAGAAGCCTTGAAGTTGACACTTTTGGGTTCCAGTAAGTAGGATGATTCACATCCTATTGGTGCTATTTAAATTTTAATTCTTATTAGTCACAGCATGGTTGAAGCCTATTTCCAGCTATATAAACCCGTGCCGCCTAAATTAACCTACAGCCCCATATGTTTTTGAGGGTGGGAGAAAACCAGAGCACCCGGGGTGGGGGGGGGGGGGGTGGAAACCCAAGCAGACACCAGTCAAACTTACAAACTCCTTATAGACAGCACCGGATTCAAACCTGCCCTGCCCAAGATCAAAAGGTAAAGAAATGTGTTTATTAGAATATTTTGTTCAGTTTATTATATTGCTTAAAATTAACAGTAAAAAGACATTTTTTAATTGTGGCATTTGTGTCTCTTGCTTCAAAGTCCTGTTCCACCTTTAACTGATATCTGAAGAGTTTGTTTTGCAGCAAAATTATTTGCATGGATGCTTATTGCTTCCATTTTTGTTTGCTGCTTCAGTAAATTGGCTTTGATTTAGGATTGGACGAATCATCTTTTATAGTTCTTTTGTCTGATTAAGGCCCAACAAAATTCTTTGCTATCTTTGGCTTTTGAGACCATGTGGCTGCTAATCAGGAACGTAGTGCATATATTAAAAAAAATTGTCAAATTATTTCAGATTCCCAGAAAAATCAACTGTTGTTAAATTTCATGCAGTTTGGACTTGGTTAAGAAAGTAGCCAACCAAGTAAACCATATTTTATAGGTTTTAGAGTGTTCATAATATTTGCAAATTTATTAATGACCTAAATGTGGAAGGCATGAAATGTTTTTGATATTTTTTTGGTAATGCTACCATTATAATACATCATGGGAAGGTGCCAGATTGTTATCAATATCCAGTTAGTTTTGCCTTGTTCAAGGAAGAAACTCTGTCAGAAAGCAGGAAGGTTGTTTCCACTGGTTGGTAAGATTATAACTGGGTGACATGGCCTCAAGATTCAAGTTTATTATCATACTACTACTACATATACAACCCGACAAAATGGTGTTTCTCTGGGCCATATGTGCACAGCACATACTGAGCAGCCTCATTAAATATATTTAAAGACACCGATTTTTTGCATAGTATTTTTTTTGTAACTTTTAAAATTATCGCACTATGAACCATATCAACCAAAATATGTACAAATGTTTCTCATTAAATATACACAGTGACATTTTCCCTCTTTTCTCCGGTGTCGTCTACTTTTACACATTAAATCTGATCATGTTTATCGTCTTATCACTTTAGGAGATGGAGGTCCGAGGCCAACATTTTCTGTTATATTTCATGTATGGTTCCCAAATTTGTTCAAACAATGTAAATTTGTCTTTCAAATTGTATGTAATTTTTTCAAATGGAATACACTTATCTATTTCCATGTACCATTGTTATAATTTCAGGCTCTCTTCCATTTTCCAGGTTGACATTATACATTTCTTTGCTACTGCATACTGAATCTTTTTTGGGGGCTCTATCCAATTTGAGACCTAGTTTTTACTTCTTATTATTTAAAAGAAACATTTCTGGATTTTTTGCTATGTTGTTTCTTGTGATTTTGTTTAATATCTGATTTAGCTCTTCCCAAAAGGTATTCACTTTTGTGGATTGTTACAAGCCCAAAGGACCTCAAAACCCAGCAGCAATAGACATTCACCAAGACAAGTGGCTTTCAAAGCAAAAGTTATTTTTAATCAACTTCAAACATGAAAATAGAATCAAACTTTAACTTAACTCTATTATACTATACTTTATAATAACCCAAATTACCCCCTTCTAATTCTAAGCGCATGTGTATGCAATGTGTGTGTAAATTCAAGAAAAGTTCTTTGGTTCACAGTTCAATCTCACTTCTCCTTCTTGGCAATCACCATACTGTGCACAGGATTTAACATGTATAAAGTTCTCCAGGCTTGGTGCTTGAAAGGTAAATGTTTACCGCTCAGGAAGGTTTTTGTAGGGTTTGCAGAGATATATTTGTTGCTCCAGGATTTCCACAACTGACATACGACCACTAGTCACCTCAGGGTCTCGCTGATGAAACTTGCTCCATCAGGGTCTTCTAGATGGTAACCTCTTTCTTCAAGCTACCTTCCTCTATTCCTTCCTCTATTTCAAGAGAAACATTAGACAGATGGCACTTCCAGCCATCTACTGCTATGGAACTTGCTTTCATCAGTTTCAAATAGTTTTCCCTGTATTGAATTTTTCAGTTACTTGCCAGTGTCCCACACACTGACTGACTGAGCTGTTAACTCAATTCTCTGTCTTTTCCAACTGAAACTCCAAAGAGAGCATGTGACTCATGTCTTGCAAAACCCCCACCCTTCTCCAGCAAAACAACAGGAGTTCTTTCTTCTTCTCAAGTTGTTATCTTAGGTAAACAATCCAGAAATTGACCTTTCTGTGACTCGCCAAGGCAAATAGCGCCTTTGGAAGACTACACAAAAGACTCTAGAAAAACAACCAACTGAAAAACCTCACATAGATTAGCGTATACAGAGCCGTTGTCATACCCACACTCCTGTTCGGCTCCGAATCATGGGTCCTCTACCGGCATTACCTACGGCTCCTAGAACGCTTCCACCAGCGTTGTCTCCGCTCCATCCTCAACATTCATTGGAGCGACTTCATCCCTAACATCGAAGTACTCGAGATGGCAGAAGCCGACAGCATCGAATCCACGCTGCTGAAGATCCAACTGCGCTGGGTAGGTCACGTCTCCAGAATGGAGGACCATCGCCTTCCCAAGATCGTGTTATATGGCGAGCTCTCCACTGGCCACCGAGACAGAGGTGCGCCAAAGAAGAGGTACAAGCACTGCCTAAAGAAATCTCTTGGTGCCTGCCACATTGACCACTGCCAGTGGGCTGATATCACCTCAAACCGTGCATCTTGGCGCCTCACAGTTCGGCGGGCAGCAACCTCCTTTGAAGAAGACCGCAGAGCCCACCTCACTGACAAAAGACAAAGGAGGAAAAACCCAACATCCAACCCCAACCAACCAATTTTCCCTTGCAACCACTGCAACCGTGTCTGCCTGTCCCGCATCGGACTTGTCAGCCACAAACGAGCCTGCAGCTGACGTGGACATTACCCCTCCATAAATCTTTGTTCGCTAAGCCAAGCCAAAGAAGAGACTGATAGACAGCATGACTCCAACAAGATAATGGTCAAGCATTTTATGACATCTGTTCAATTAACACCTACTTGTGAAAGGTGCCATTCTCCAAGAGATCCTGCAATGCGAATTCTTCAGTCTTTGAAATAAGATCTGTTTTAAAATGAGTGTATGTATGTGACCTACTCTAAATGTTATAAATTCTCCCAAATATTAATATTGTTACAGCATGCCCAAATTGTGTGTATTGTTGTTCCAATTTCTTGTTTACAGTGAAAGCATCTATCCAATATTGTTGGGTCCCACTCTTTTAATTTCTGAGGGTGATGTCTTCTTCTTTGGCTTGGCTTCGCGGATGAAGATTTATGGAGGGGTAATGTCCACGTCAGCAGCAGGCTCGTTTGTGGCTGACAAGTCCGATGCGGGACAGGCAGACACGGTTGCAGTGGTTGCAAGGGAAAATTGGTTGGTTGGGGTTGGGTGTTGGGTTTTACCTCCTTTGTCTTTTGTCAGTGAGGTGGGCTCTGCGGTCTTCTTCAAAGGAGGTTGCTGCCCGCCGAACTGTGAGGCGCCAAGATGCACGGTTTGAGGCAATATCAGGCCACTGGCGGTGGTCAATGTGGCAGGCACCAAGAGATTTCTTTAGGCAGTCCTTGTACCTCAGATGAGGGTGATGTATAGCCTGTGTAACCAATTTCATGCCTTCCACATTTAGGTCATTATTAAATTTTCAAATATTATGAACATTCTAAAATGTGTAAAATATAGTTTATATGTGTAGCCTTGTGTTTATTGTATTCTTCATTGTTCCAGTACATAACTCTTCCCATGTTTCGTTCTTTATCTTTGCTTAAATCCTTTTCCCAGCTTTGTTTAGGTTTGTACCTTATTTCATCATTTTCCTTGCATTGTAGCTTAATGTACATGTTTGTTATAAATCTTTTAATTATCATTGTGTCTGTAATTACATATTAAAAGCTGCTTCCTTTTGGTGGTCTCAATCTGCTTCCCAATTTGTCCTTTAAATAAGCCTGCAATTGATGATATGCAAACATTGTACCGTGAGTTATTCTGTGTTTGTCCTTCAACTGTTCAAATGTTAATAAATTATTTCCCCCCAAAAATTTTCTATTCTCTTGATTCCTTTTCTCTCCCATTCTCTAAAAAAATAAGTTGTCTATTGTAAAAGGGATTAGTGGATTTTGTGTCAATAGCATTTTTGGTATTTGGTAATTTATCTTTTTTATTTCTACATGTATCTTCTTCCATATTTTAAGTAAATGATGCAGTACTGATGAGTTGTTACATTGCACCAGCTTTTCATCCCATTTATGAAGTATATGCTCCGGTTTTATCTAGTTCTATTCTAGTCCAATCTGGTTTTTTTCCCGTCTGGTAAAAATCTGATAAGTACCTTAATTGCATAGCTCTGTAATAATTTTTGAAGTTTGGTAATTGCAATCCACCTTGTTTATATCTCTGTTAAGTTGTCCAGCACTACCCTCTTTTTTTTCCCCTTTCCATAAGAACTTGCTTATTATTTTCTTTAGTTCTACAAAGAATTTCTCTTATGGGAATTGGTAATGTTTGAAATAAGTATTGTACCCTTGGAAATACGTTCATTTTTATGCAATTCACCCTCTCTATCAATGCTAGCGGTAATTCTTTCCAATTTTCCAACTCTTCCTGTATTTTCCTTATTAATGACTAATAATTTAGTTTGTACAAGTGGTTTAGGTTATTGTCTGTCCTGATACCAAGATATCATATCGTTTGTGATTGCCATTTAAATGGAGATTCTTTTTTGAGTTCTGTATAGTCTGCATTACTCATTGGCATAATTTCGCTTTTATTTATGTTGACCTTGTACCCAGATATTTCTCCATACTCCTTCAATTTCTTGTATAACTCTTTTATTGATCTCTCTGGTTCCATTAGGTATACTATGATATCATCTGTGAATAGACTGATTTTATACTCATTCTCCTTTATTTTTAATCCCTTTTATTTTCCTTTCTTATCAGCTCTGCCATTGGTTCTATTGCCAAGGTGAACAATGAGGGGGCCAATGGGCATCCCTGCCTGGTTGATCTGCTTAGTTTGAACTGGCTCGATACATATCCATTTACCACAATTTTTGCCAAGGCCTGTTATATAATGCCCTAATCTAATTAATATATTTCACCGGAAGATTAAATTTCTGTAACACTTCAAATAAGTAGTTCCACTCTACCCTGTCAAAGACTTTTTCTCTGTCTAATGCACCCACCACCATTGGTCTTTTAATCCCTTGATCTACATGAATTAAATTAATAAATTTACAAACATTATCTGCTGTTTGTCTTTTCTTGACAAATCCAGTTTGGTCTTGTTTTACTAATTTTGGTACACAGTCGGTCAATCTGTTTGCTAATAATTTTGCTATAATCTCATAATCTGCGTTTAGTAAGGATATTGATCTGTCTGAAGCTGGTGTTAATGGGTCCTTCCCTGTCTTTGGTATTACTGTGATTGTTTCTGTCATGTATGATTCTAGTAAGTTTTGTGTTTCTTCCACCTGATTCATTACTTCCAGGAGGGGTGGGATTAATAACTCTTTAAATGTTTTATAAAATTTTATTGGAAATCCATCCTCCCCTGGTGCTTTATTGTTTGGTAGCTTTCTTAATATGTCTTGCACTTCCTCTATTTCAAATAGTTTTATCAGTTTACTTTGATCCTCTACTTGCAGTTGCGGCAATTTGATCTTAGCTTAAAAATTCATCTATTTTAACATTTTTTCCTTCATTATTGGTTTGGTATAGTTGCTTATAAAATTCTTTAAAGTTTTCATTGATCTCTATTGGGTTGTATGTGATTTGGTTATCCTTTTTCTTGTAGCTTGTTCAGTTTTAAGTTGCCAGGCCAATATTTTGTTTTTTTCTCCCAGTTCATAATACCTTTGTTTTGTTTTCATTATGTTATTCTCCACCTTATATGTTTGTAATATTTCATTTTTTTTTTGTTCACCAACTCTCTTTTTCTTTATATCCTCCCTTTTCACTAATTCCTTTTCTGTAATTGTTATTCCCCTTTCCAACTCTTCTACTTCCCGGTTGATTTCCTTTTTCATCTTAGTTACATAGCTTATTGTCTGTCCTCTAATGAAGGCTTTCATTGCATCCCATAGTATAAACTTACCTTTTACAGACTCTGTGTTTATCTCAAAGTATGTTTTAATTTGGTGTTCAATAAGCTCCCTAAATTCCTGTCTTTTAAGTAGCATGGGGTTTAACTTCCATCCATATGCTCTTGGTGGGATGTCCTCCAGTTCTATTGCGAATAGCAGGGGTGAATAATCCAAAAGTAGTCTAGCTTTATACTCTGTTTTCTTGACTCTCCCTTGAATTTGAATCAACATCAAAAACATATCAATTCTTGAGTATGTCTTTTGCCTACTAGAATAATATGAATATTCCCTCTCTTTTGGATGTTGCCTTCTCCATACATCCATTAGTTTCATTTCTTGCATCGATTTAGCCATAAATTTGGCTACTTTATTCTTTTTGTTTGTTATCTTTCCAGTTTTATCCAGCACTGGATCCAAATTAAGGTTAAAATCCCCCCCATCATAATGTTATCTTGTGTATCTGCTATCTTCAAAAAAAATCTTGCATAAACTCTTGATCTTCCTCATTAGACACTTAAATATTGAGCAAATTCCAAAATTCTGAGTATATCTGACACTTTATCGTTACATTATTCATTGGCATCTCTTCACTTTTATTTGCGTTGATCTTGTACCCTGATACTTCTCCATATTCCTTCAATTTCTTATGTAATTCTTTCATTGATAGTTCTGTTAAGCATACTATGACATCATCTCCAAATAGACTGATTTTATATTCCTTTTATTTTTATCGCTTTTATTTTCTGTTCTTATCAGTTCTGCCAAGGGTTCTATAGCTAAAGCAAACAGTGAGGGAGATAGTGGACATCCCTGCCAAGTTGACCTTGGTTTGATTATATATCCATTTACTGTCACCTTTACCAATGGTCCCTTATATAATGCTTTAATCCAATTAATATATTTCTCTGGTAGGTTGAACCGCTGTAATACTTTAAATAAATAATTCCATTCTACCCTGTCAACGGCTTTCTCTGCATCAAAAGCAACTGCCACTGTTGGAGTCTTCTTTCCTGTACTGCATGGATTAAGTTAATGAACTTAGAGATATTGTCCATTGTTTGTCTTTTCTTAATAAATCCAGTTTCGTCAAGTTTTACTATTTTTGGTACACAGACAGCCAATATGTTTGCTCATAGTTTTGCTATTA
Source organism: Narcine bancroftii (assembly GCF_036971445.1). Lineage (NCBI taxonomy): Eukaryota > Metazoa > Chordata > Chondrichthyes > Torpediniformes > Narcinidae > Narcine > Narcine bancroftii. Next base: position 210,437,567 of record NC_091469.1, read on the forward strand.
TCTGATTCCACCTGCATTGAATTCGCCCATCGTTATTGAATGAAGATCTACTGGGACCAATGCCTGAAGAGGGCGCACAAAATCAGTGAACCGGTGCGGACTCGAAAGGCCAACATGGCCTGTTTCCGCTCCGTAAATGGTTATATGGTTGTACCTCCCTGTTGGATTTATTTCCTCCTTTATCTTGATTGATACATTTTTATTAACTAGTATGGCTATACTTCTAGCTTTTGAATTTATGTGATGCTGCTGCTACATGTCTTACCCAGTCTCTCTTCAATTTGTTATGTTTCATCTTGGTTAGATGCCTTTCCTGTACAAATGCTATATCTATTTTTTCCTTTTTAAGTAATGTTAGTAGCCTCTTCCTTTTAATTCGGTTATATATTCCATTAATGTTTACGGTCATATAATTCAGTGTAGCCATCTTATCTTTGTTTTCACTTCTTTTTCGCCTCCTTTGTACCCCATCCCCTTTCTTCCATTATTGTTTTTTAAATTTTCCTTATTTATCTCAATATTCGAGAACACGCTTAAAAAATAAGATACCCCAACATTCCCCACAACCAATAATACTTTTACCCCAAACAACATTGAGCCCCCCCCCTCCCTCTTTGGGTTACCTCTGGTCCCTTGCTGGGCAACCACAACTCACAAGTGAAAACAAATTTCAGTGACAGTCTTCCCCCCCCCCCCCCCCCAGAGAAACACTATTCAGTTTCTGTACATTTAACAAAGCTCTCTTTCTCCATTCCTTCCTCTTTTTCAACTTTAAACCTCTGTATGTACATTCTTTTATATTACATTTTTATAAATTTTCTTGCCAGTCTTTTTTGTTACTCCTCCTCATCTCTCCTGTCCTGCAAACCTTTGGGCTTTCTTTCGATCTGAAAACAGTCTATTCTGTTCCCCAGGGATAAATACTTTAAGTACTGCTGGGTGTCTCAGCACAAAGTTCTAGCCTTCCATAAAATCGTTTTCACCGTATTAAACTCCTTCCTCTTCTTTAAAAGTTCAAAACCTATGTCCTGGTAAAAAATTATTTTGTGTCCCTTGTATTCCAACAGCTGTTTGTTTTCTTTTACTTTATTCCTTGGTCGCTCCAATAGGTTCTCTCTTGTTTCTCCTGGAAGTTTTATTAAAATGGATCTCGGCTTTTGGTGTGGTTGCGGCTTCGGTACCAGTGCTCTGTGTGCCCTTTCTATTTCTTCTTGTAGATCTGTCGCACCCAACACCTTGGGGATCCATCTTTTTATGAATTCCTTCATGTCTGTCCCTTCTTTGCCCTCTTTCAGGCCACTATTTTTATATTATTTCACCTACTGTAGTTTTCCAACATTTCAATTTTCTGGGATAACAAATCTTGTCTCCTTAATTTCTTTGTCTCTTTCTTCCAATTTTCCTCTTAATTTATTTATTTCCATTTCTACAGCAGTTTCTCATTCTTCCACATTTTCTACGCTTTTTCCTTTTTCTGTCAAGGCCAACTATAAACTTTGCATTTTGTCTTCTGCTCTTTCCATTTTTCTTTTAATTGTATGAAATTGAAATGTTAGCATTTCTTTTAATGACCTCATTTGGTCTTCAAAAGAAGTCTTTGTATATAGTCTGTCTATTTGCTTTACTTTCTTCTTTCCGGTGTAGATCTGTCTTCTTCCTTCTCTTTTTCTGTGTCTTCTTCCTTCTCTTTTTCTGTGTCTTCTTCCTTCTCTTTTTCTGTGTCTTCTTCCTCTCTTCTGTGTCTCTTCAGCTCTTTCTGGTGAGCCACTCATGTCTCTTTATCAGGCCTCCGGTTTCAGGGCCTCTTGTTGCTGGGCCTCTTGCCGCAGGGCATCCCGTTGCTGGGTGCCCTGCCGCCGATCACCGCCTTCCAGCTCCTCGTCCCCTTGTTCGCCCCTCTCCTGCTCTTCCCGACTCTGGGCGTCCCCTAGCTGAGCACCCCTTTGTTGGGCGTCCCTCAGCTGGGTGCCCTTCCCACCAGCATCTTATTTATCTTTTGTTTCCGTACTGCGCATGCGCGGCGCAGTTGCGCACCTTTATCTGGCTCCATGAGCCATTTTTCTAGTCCGCCGGTTGGTAGGTCACCGCTCCTCCGGGCACCTACCAGCTTCGGGGTTGGTCGATCCTCTTCACGGTGGCTCCCTGCTCCCGTGTGCAGGTAAGGCTGTTTTTTTTCTTGGGATTTTCTTTCTTCTCTTTTCTTTGTCATTCTTGCTTTCTCACTTTACGCTCCTCCTTGTAACTTTATCTTCTTTGTCCTGTGCTTTGTGTTTATTAGGTTCTGTTTTTTTTTGGACTTTTTTTCCTTTTCTCTGGAGAGGGCTGGTTCTACTCGACTGGTCACTACTCCATCATGTGACTTCTCCAGGTTTATGCATAGTAGAGGAATTGAGGGTTACATCAAAAAGTAGACCTGAATCGACAGCCAGATCAGCCATGATTTTGGTGAATGGCAGAGCTAGATGGCCTATTCCCATTTTGTGTGTTCTTGTGTTCTTATTTCTACTCATCTAAATCTGTTGTTTTTTGGTCAATTACCTTTATCATTTTGCAATGATTTTTTTTTAAAAGAACTACCTTGCACTAAGATTGTAATTGTTAGTCATCCTTGTGAACATCAATATATATTTATTCAGACAAGAAAATTACCCAAAGAACATTGCTGAACAAATTTTGGTGAGTTGCATAAGGAGAAATTGAGAAAGGTAATGGCGGCCCAGATGAGATGGAGAGCTTATTGCTGAAGGCTTCAATGTCATATGATGAAATTGATTTGAATCAAAACTAGATATCTGAGGCCCAATGATTTGGGCATGAGAAAAGCTAAATCTTTTCCTTGCACATTCACTATTTCAGCCTACTGATGTTAACATGCCAAAACATTGTTCTGCAGAAAACGAACGAAGTGGTAGATGGAAAGCAAAATTAGGATGCCATGCATTTTGCAGGAAAGCATGATGAATGTTGTGTTTCCATGCATCTTATTGGTACAATGTTATTGTAGCAACTGAGCCAAAAATATAGTATGTTTTGTTGAAGTTAAATGCTGCAGCCATGCGTATCAGTGCTGAAGAGGAGGACTGTGCAGGGTAAAGGAAGAACATATAACATTAAAGTGCAGTACATTTCTTTTGGGTCACGATGTTATGTCAATATAAACTTAACAATCTAAACCTTCACTCTCTCACACCCATATTTTGTATCTATGTACCTGTTTAAGAGTCTGTTAAATATCCCTATTGTACCAGCCTCCAACATCTCCCCTGGAGATCCACTGCTGTGTTTTTTTTCAATTGCCCAGATTTCTCCCCTCAGTTTTCCTCCCCTCACTTTGTCACATGTCCTCTGGTGTTTGCTACTTTCACCCTGGGAAAAAGTGCTGGCTATCCATCTTGTCTATTGCCTCCCATAATCTTGTGGACCTCTATTCAATCACCTCTCATCATTCTTTGTTCCAAAGAGAAAAGCCCTAGCACTGTTAACTTTGCCTCATAAAATCCATCCTCCGGGGATCTACGTTTACCACATTTTCAAAATTATTATGAGGCAGCCCAACTTAAATTTATTAGTTCATTGATGGATTTGGTACGGCCTCCTAGTTGAGCCAAAATTGAGATGGCAAATATTTCTGAATTTGAAATACATCAATTTTTGTTTAGATGGAATATAAATTTGTTACAACAATAAAATGCGCCTATACTAAAACATTTAATGAAGTTATGGATAAAGAAAAATAAAATGACAGGTTCTAGGGGTAAATTATCGACTTTGACTCCATTGTATAATAATCAACTTATTCCATTTTCAATACATAATCAAAGTTTATTGTATTGGAGATTTAAAGGTGTGAAAAAGATTGTTTTAAAGAGAGTAAATTTTTATCTTTTAATCAGATGAGGTCTTGATAAGAATTCTTTGTTTCTATATTATCAAATTTGATCTTTGGTAAGATGCATGTCTGGTAGAGATATGATTTTACCTGAAATGACTAAATTTGAGACTTTTCTTATGAAGGTACCAGAGAAGGGTTATATTTCATCTATCTATCAAATATTACAGGATGGTATGGATAAAAAGGGTTGGGATAGATCTAAAAGTAAATGGGAAGCGGATACTGGTTTTATTTTTTTCCAAAGATGATTGGTTAGATATTTGTTATGATAGTGTAACTAGATTGATAAATGCTTGTTATGCAATGATTAACTATAATTTTTTACATCAATTATATTTAACACCTGAAAAATTAAAGTATGGTTTTCATGAATCAGATTTGTGTTTTAGATGTGGTGATATGGTTGGAACTTTTTTTCATGCCGTTTGGTCACGTATACAATCTTTTTGGAAGAAAATTCAATTGTTTTTAGAATATCTATATAAGATTAAAATAGTTTTAGATCCAACAGTATTTTTATTGGGTAGTTTGCAATCTTTGAAAGGCTTGGGATTAGAGAAGTTTCAGCCTGCTTTTGTATATTTAGCTTTATTCGTAGCAAAAAAATTTATTGCTAGTACGTGGAAAGATACAAATATGATTGAAATTAATAGATGGCATAATGAGATGAAATATTGTTTAATAATGGAAAAATTATGTATGTTTCACGTGATAATTATAATTTTTTTATTAATGTGGTTGTTATATTCAGAATACTTACATTTAATTTTTTTTTCTTTTTTCTTTCTTTATGGCTCTCCTTGGGAGAGTTGGCTGAAGGGGGGGGTCTTTTCTTTTATAAATATAAAAATATATATATATATAAATATATATATATATATATATATATAAATATATATATATAAATATATATATAAATATATATATATAAAATTATGTTCATGTTTATGGTTAATTGTTGTATATGTCATATTATGTTTTTTTGAACGAATAAATAAAGTTTTAAACAAAAAAATAAGATGCATTCTCCAATCCGGGCATCGTCCTGGTAAATCTTCTCTGCACTTTCTTCTTAGCTTCCACATCCTTCCCTTAATGAGTTGACCCGAACTGAACACAATATCCAAGTATGGTCTAACCAGAGTTTTATAGAGCTTCGACATTACCTCACAATTTTTGAATCCAGTCCCTTGACCAATAAAGGCCACCATACCATACCATGAAGATAGCTGTTTTATTATTTTTAAAGTTGTTTGCACTTTTTTTGGAGCTGCACTTAACCAGGAAATAAAGCAGTATTCCATAACATTCTTGTATTGTACCTTGTAGCTAGTGGAAAGGCTTTCGAGTGGCAGAAGTATTAAATATGATTAGTGCACTCATTTGTGGTTAATAGTGATTCTTTGAATGTTAATGGTCAGGATCTTGGCAGGCAATGATAATGACATTGAATGTTATGGATAGCCAAATAACTTCCTATCTCAATGGAAATATTCTTGTGAAAGGAAATCAAATCTGCTAGCTGTATGTTTGGAATTCTGGAAAATGGTACCTATCACATTGGTCTGTGACATCAATTCACTTAGATTTGGATATTTATTGCTTTGTAAAATAAATATCCAAGTCATACCTTTTTGGATTTTCCAATAAGCACTCAACAATATGATTTTTAAATATTTGCATGTTAAATTATTTTATTGAATGTAGCTGCACTGAAATTTGAATTTGCATTTATATTGCAGAAACATCATGTGAAAAATAGAATATCACAAGAAAGGAAACAGGTCCTTCAGCCCTTTTAGTCTAGGTCAAACTCTTATTTTGCCACGTCCCACTGTCATGCACCCATTCCATATTCCTCCATGCCACTCCCATCCATGTACCTGTCCAAATGTTTCTTGAATGTTATAATTTTGAGCCTTATTTCACCACTTTATCTGGCAGCCCATTCCATTTTCCCACTACTCTTTGGGTGAAGAAAGTCCCTCGAATAATAAATATCTTAACAATAATCATTTTGTGGAAATTTATTAACCTTTTCATTTTTAATATTTTAACAGGCCTATGCATCGGGATGTGATATTGTGATTTTAGCTAGTGATTTTGAAAGACTCCAAATCATTCCTGGAGCAAAAAATGGAAATATTCAAGTTGGATGTGTTGATTGTTCCATGCAGGAGGGGAAGGTATGTGACATTTTTTAACACTTCACATATGACGTGATAATTAATTCACCATCTTTGGAGTTTTGTTGACTATCATACACACTGAATCTTGAAATGTGTTTTAGATATTAATAGTTTAGTCATGCACTACTTGGCCATGGCAACAACACCATAACTGACAACAGGAAAGTGTCATTTAACTCTGTGGCTCATTTTGTCATTTGCTGGATTTTATTTGATTTGTATCTAACCTTTTCTGCCTTGGATTTACATTCTTAAGAACCTTAGTCTGACAATTTGCTTAACTCTCTAAAAATTCTGTGATTATTACTTGCACAAATACTAAAGTGATTCCGATAAGAAGCCCATGACCAACATTTTAACAATTAGGAATTAGCAGGAAATGCAGCACTGTTCACATTCAGTGCACAAATCTTTTTAAAAAAACATTTATTTTCATGTTTTATTCATGGGTAATTTGAGAATGTAATATTGCCATTATCTCTGAATGGATGAAGATGGATTTGGACATTAATGTAGACATTCTCATCACAAACTATCTGGCAGCTCCTAGAGCATAGAATAAAATAAAAAGATTAAAACATTTTGTTTATCATATTGTATTGTTGGATGGGTATGTTTTGAACATTGATTTGGATGAAGCTACACATTCAAAATATAGTGGTTTTTATGGTATTTCAATAAAAGATCCAGTGAACAAAGAGCTGTGACAAGAGTGAAACATGAAAAGGTTTTCTGTTCTGTGTCCATCTTTATTTACCTTTCAGTTGTTCACGAGAAGCAACTATACAACAGGCAAAATATTCATCATTAAAATTAGATAAAGTCCTCTGAAAGCTGTCACCCAAACAATAAATGGTCACGAATATTTGTTTGGGTGCTAAAGTAGTCTGGGAAAGAAGTCGGTAAGATGCTAATAATCAATGAGTTCCAAAACGCTTGAAAGCGTGGCCATTGTGTCCACAGTATGAAAAGATGGCATATCAAATCTCCCTTTAAGTGCTAAATCTGAAAGAAAACCAAAATGGATTTCAAGATACGAAAAAATGTCCTGACCATACTTTTTAGTTCTTGGAGTTAAGTGAATTGTGGAAGGTGTGTGCCACATCACAATTTCCAGTAGGCATTTAGTTTGAATCAAAAGGTTATTAGTTTTTTAAAATATTGAAATAGAAATTAATGAAATGAATTAAAGGAATTCTGATTTGTATGGGAGTGGGGGGTGGGGGGGAAACAGTTGTCTGAACTTAACAAGGAAGTCATGAATAAGGTGGTAAAGAATTGATATTGTTTAGCCACTATATGTAAAGGTACAAGGACTGCCTAAAGAAATCTCTTGGTGCCTGCCACATTGACCACCGCCAGTGGGCTGATAACGCCTCAAACCGTGCATCTTGGCGCCTCACAGTTTGGCGGGCAGCAGCCTCCTTTGAAGAAGACCGCAGAGCCCACCTCACTGACAAAAGGCAAAGGAGGAAAAACCCAACACCCAACCCCAACCAACCAATTTTCCCTTGCAACCGCTGCAATCGTGTCTGCCTGTCCCGCATCGGACTGGTCAGCCACAAACGAGCCTGCAGCTGACGTGGACTTTTTACCCCCTCCATAAATCTTCGTCCGCGAAGCCAAGCCAAAGAAGATATGTAATTTGATTTGGTGATTGAGATTTTTAAATAAAAATATGTATGAATACTTCAGAAAGCAGTGCAAAAAAAAAAACAACACAATTATGGAAGGTGAATAATATAGATTAGTTAGACCTTGGAAATTTAATACAGAAAATTGTCAAGGACATTTCTAACTGGGGCAAGGTGGAATTTTAATAGTTTATTGGAAGGTCTATAATAACATTGTCAGTTTTTGCCCTTCAGAATTATCGATAAAGCATTTCACAGACTAATTTCATTTCTCTAGCATTGGTCTCTAAATATCTGATACTGCACCTTTATTCCTCATATGCATAATTAACTGCTATTACAATTGGTGTCAGCAGATTGTTTAAATTTTTGAGAGAAATCATTTATTGAAGATGTGTATTTGTATTCTTTGAAGTTGTGTTTTCGGTTGAACAAATGTAGTGGGGCCAAGTAATCGGCAGTTTTATGTTAAATAACCTTTCTCCATAATTGCCTCCAGGTTTGACATTTTTAAACTTGGTAACCATTAACAATAGATGGTTTCTTCACTGAATGCTATTTCTTGCTATACCACAAGCTTATTTTTCCCACAATTACCATTGTTGTTCCTTTCAAATGATTTCTGGAACTTAAAGTATATTACAGAACTTCCATTGGTTTCCTTTTATCTTTCTTCAAAGAATCCTAATAAATTGGTAAAATATGATTTCATAAAACCCAATTACCTGAAATCTTTCCAAATGCCTTGCTTAGTAATCTCAGTTAAAGTTTTCCCTCTGTCAGATGTTAAGCTACCTGCTTGATAAGTTTCTGCTTCACCTTCTCTTGTCGAATAAAGAAGTTACATTTACTGTTTTCTAATTCAGTTGAATCTTCCCTGACTCTAGAGAGATGAGATGGTGAGAACCAATGCATCAGCGTACCTCAATAGCCAGTTAGAGCAAGACCCTAGAATGAAATCCATCAGATTCAACCAACAGCTTCAATAATTTGCTAAATGGCACCACCTTGATGATAATAATTTCCCTGAATCTTATCCTCGCTTCCAACTCATGATTTGGAGCTATTTCTTTCTGTTTCTTGTAACCATTTTATTTGTTTTTTTTTTTAAATTTTTATGTTTCACTTTAATATCCAACACATCATCTTGATTGATGAATATCTTAATTCATCACTTCACTTCAGCCAGCTCTTCTAACCTGCTTGCATTGAGTATTTATTATTAAGTTTGAAACACGGGTTTTCGACACCATACTTTCTCCCTCAAATTTAAAGTAAAATTCAATCATATGATTGCAGTTACCGGTACACTAGAATAGCTTAAGTGTGAAGGTCCTTCATGATCACAATGTCAGATCTATGATAACCTACTTTCTTATTGGTGCCAACATATCCTCAATGAAGAAACGATCTCAAAAACATTCTGAACATCTCAGCAATATTATTTTGAACACTTTAATTTTCCTAGACTACTTGCATGTAAAACTCCATGATTCTCACAATAACATACCGAAGGATCCATTTTTTAAATTTTTCCCTGCCCAACGATAATTTACTTATAGAAGGCCTGTTCATCATTCTCACAGGTGACTTCTTGCCTTCATATTATTTCTCATCTCCACCTAAATCACTTTTGCATTCTGGTTTCCTGAGGAACACTGCCTTAATTTGAACAAAGATTGGAGAAAAGAAAATAGCAAATTGAATTGAGATTTTCTAATTATTTTAAAGCTTAGAGTCTGTTTTATTTTGTATTCTTGTGCTAGTTGCAGCAGATTTCCTGTTTCTTTTGTTTTACCAAAGGTTTTTTTGACGTTTACCATCTTCGTAACTGATGTGGTTTTTAAAATTTCAGACTTAAACATGCAAGCTTTTGAAGGAAGTGTTTTAAATTTTCAATGCAAACATCAGAAATTTGCATTATTATAGTTGCAATATTAGTGATTTTAAAAAAAAAAAAAAAAAAACTTTTTGAAACAGACTGAACCTAAAACCCAGAACCAATTTTGTTAACATGTCATTGTGGGGATTACTAATTTATTATCAATGCATTTTAAATGTGATTCCTCCACAGATTGCAGCATCATATGGAAATTTAGTTTGCTTATTTGAGCCTATCCCCCTATTAAATCAGAAAAGCAAGCTTTCTACGGTAAGTGGATACATGTGATTTTTAACCCATGAGGATCATCTCTTCCTGGAGTTTGTATTTCATCATTAACATTTTTTGGTATTTGGGGTGTGGATATTTGATAGTATTAGAGCTGTTTCTTTTCTCTTGAGGCGTGGTGAGGTTTTCAATTGAATAACTTTCATCAAGCTTGTCCCTCCTTGTACCAATCACCCTTCTCTCTTTCCTCTTGCTGACTTTAGCCATTATTTTCATGTCCTCCTGTTACCTCATTTGTTCTCCAAACTTACCACTGCACCAAACCTCACAATCTTTCCTGATGGACCATTGCTGACCTACATTCCATAAGCTACAGGCTAGTCTGGGTGTCTGCCAAAAGACTCCACTTGATAGAGCTTAACATTTAACACTGCACCAAAACTTAACACTGCCCCAAACCTCACAATCTTTCCTGATGGACCATTGCTGAGCTACATTCCATAAGCTACAGGCTAGTCTGGGTGTCTGCCAACAGACTCCACTTGATAGAACTTAACACTTAACACTGCACCAAACCTCACAATCTTTCCTGATGGACCGTTGCTGAGCTACATTCCATAAGCTACAGGCTAGTCTGGGTGTCTGCCAACAGACTCCACTTGATAGGCACAACATAAATTTCCAAGATGTTCTCCCACCCATGCTTTTAGATCCCCTAGTGTCCCTTTCCCAGCTGTACTAAGCACTCCAACAATTAGAGAAATGGTTCTGTGGGCTGATGTATAAGAGAAAATCTATCACACAAAAGACAGATACTAGTTTGAAAGAAATCCAACTCGCTGATGATCATGTTGTGTGAATTCCTTGATGTGATCAAGGTCAAACAGGCCTCCACAACTAAAAGGGATATGGAGACAGACAAATTTCCAATCTGAGAGATATAGGGAATAACATTAACCACCATATGTTGCTCTTTGAAAAACCTCAAATGGCTTTGATACTGTGAAGCCTACTTTTCAAATTGTTTCCCAGCACAACTTCCTTTCAACTGCTTTATACTATATGCAAGTCATGTCATTAACTAATGGATCATTGGAGTCTTGGTGTCAGTACAAAGCCATGTCATCACCCTGTGCATGTGTTCAATTTTCATGCCGCAGTGGAGGCACCTTGCCTCCAACAAGTGAACAGATGGGGGAAAGGAGGACCAAGAGCAACCATCCTGTTGCAAATGTGCCAACGTTTATGTATGCTTGCATTTGGGGGGCTGAATGCCAAGTTATTATGAATTGTTCACAGAAATATGAGAGAGAATGGGCCTTTAAAATAAAGATCTGCAAGACAAAATTCCTCCACAAAGCAAGCACTGCTCTCTGTCAGGGTCAGAATGCAGCAAAGACTGGAGCACATTTTTATATTTTGGAGGATTTACAGCACAACTCTGATTATCCTAAATAATTGGGACTGGGCCTACGTCAGATAAACTTTTTTTTTTCTCTGGCGAACTGGTCATTTTTTTAAAAACAGCCCAGTCGCAACAGCAAATCACTTGTATCAATGTTTAAACAACAAGGGAATGCTTTTTAAGCATTAAAATAATGTTTAATTCTCACCAAAAAAAAAGGCTGGCCGCCACCTATCACCGACACCTCTCCACTGAGGTCTGTGCTGCCGCTGGCAGCCTGACGTTCCTGGTCAGTTTGGCTCCGAAAATTTTCGGATAAATGAGGATTTTGAAGAATCCAATTTCAGATAATCGGAGTTGTACTGTACTATCAATGAAGGTAGACAGCAGTGATTAAATTCACTGTTTTCTTCAGGGTGCCAGCACATCCTGCATTCATCTGGTAAATGTGTTTGAAGATCAAGGTCTCATAACTGACACAGTTCACGATCTTTTGAATGCCACTGATCACTGCCTTCGTCTGAGATTTGGACAAACAGCCGCATTCCCCTTTGAACAATAGAGAAGTTGCTAACACAGTAATGGAATTGCAACAACTCCTCTAATTTATTGGACAAATTACCTATATTTCTGATCATTGCATTTCTAAATGTAGTATTTAAGACAATATTTTATTGTGTTTAGTTTTTGTTTGTTTCTGGAGGTGAGTAAAATAAGTATTTGATTCAAATATGAAGATTAAATTTATTTGTGTGTCAAATTTAATTACGTGAGCATAAAATGTACTGTGTACTTTTTAAAATTTTACATATAAGAGTAAATCAAAATTTTGTATGAAGATTAAATTGGTGCATTTTTTAATATATTTTGGTTGACTTGACAATAAATCTTTTCCCTTTTCCATTAGATCAAATGTACTTTTAATTCTTGTATTCAGTGAATAAAAAAAATTACTATTGCTATTTTACTGCAGGGTTCAAAATTTATTACCAATCTTGAAGTAATTGTATAATGCACATTGATCATAAATGGAATATTACAAAGTACTGCTAAGTTTGAATCAATGGAAGAATCACTTGGGATCATCTATGAAAGCTTTAGTCCAAAGCATATACAATGTTTTAGATTTTCCAACAATTCAATTTGTCTTATTTTGCAGATGAATTACTTGTACATTGATGTCCAAAGTGAATTGATTGTTACAGCGTTCATTTGTTACAGCGTTCATTTGTTACAGCGTTCATTTGTTACAGCGTTCATTTGTTACAGCGTTCATTTGTTACAGCGTTCATTTGTTACAGCGTTCATTTGTTACAGCGTTCATTTGTTACAGCGTTCATTTGTTACAGCGTTCATTTGTTACAGCGTTCATTTGTTACAGCGTTCATTTGTTACAGCGTTCATTTGTTACAGCGTTCATTTGTTACAGCGTTCATTTGTTACAGCGTTCATTTGTTACAGCGTTCATTTGTTACAGCGTTCATTTGTTACAGCGTTCATTTGTTACAGCGTTCATTTGTTACAGCGTTCATTTGTTACAGCGTTCATTTGTTACAGCGTTCATTTGTTACAGCGTTCATTTGTTACAGCGTTCATTTGTTACAGCGTTCATTTGTTACAGCGTTCATTTGTTACAGCGTTCATTTGTTACAGCGTTCATTTGTTACAGCGTTCATTTGTTACAGCGTTCATTTGTTACAGCGTTCATTTGTTACAGCGTTCATTTGTTACAGCGTTCATTTGTTACAGCGTTCATTTGTTACAGCGTTCATTTGTTACAGCGTTCATTTGTTACAGCGTTCATTTGTTACAGCGTTCATTTGTTACAGCGTTCATTTGTTACAGCGTTCATTTGTTACAGCGTTCATTTGTTACAGCGTTCATTTGTTACAGCGTTCATTTGTTACAGCGTTCATTTGTTACAGCGTTCATTTGTTACAGCGTTCATTTGTTACAGCGTTCATTTGTTACAGCGTTCATTTGTTACAGCGTTCATTTGTTACAGCGTTCATTTGTTACAGCGTTCATTTGTTACAGCGTTCATTTGTTACAGCGTTCATTTGTTACAGCGTTCATTTGTTACAGCGTTCATTTGTTACAGCGTTCATTTGTTACAGCGTTCATTTGTTACAGCGTTCATTTGTTACAGCGTTCATTTGTTACAGCGTTCATTTGTTACAGCGTTCATTTGTTACAGCGTTCATTTGTTACAGCGTTCATTTGTTACAGCGTTCATTTGTTACAGCGTTCATTTGTTACAGCGTTCATTTGTTACAGCGTTCATTTGTTACAGCGTTCATTTGTTACAGCGTTCATTTGTTACAGCGTTCATTTGTTACAGCGTTCATTTGTTACAGCGTTCATTTGTTCATTACAGCGAAATCATCAGTGGCAAAAGAGTGGGCAGTTTGTCTTGGAATCAGTTGTGCATAATTTAGCATGGGATCCTCAAGGTAAGAAAAATACTATACTTGTTTTCATTTAAAACTTGTTTTCCTGATGACTAGTATATTAGAGAGTGGTCAGCAGATTGACTTGTTTACAGTAAATATGAAGCAGCTGAGTTTTAAGTTTGCTTTACCCTAGCCCTAGCTTCAGAAGCACCTTTTCTGACTTTAACATAGAGTTCTCCAGTTTCTGCTAGCCCACTCACTGTTCTCCCTTTCTTCCTCATCCCTCTGTCTTTTCTCCAGCTCTCCATCCCCTTCCCTCTCTAGTCACAAAGCCACCCCTCTCCCCGTTTGCTGGTCCCTTATCCAGCTTTTACCTCTTGCCTTTGGGACTGTGCTCTTTCCCTTACCCCTCCCTCCCCTCCACCATTTGGTGAGGCATCTGCTTACATTTCATGGGCGGCACAGTTGGTGTAGTGGTTAGCAGAACGGCTTTGCAGCGCCAGCGATTGGAGCTGGTGTTTGAATCTCATGCTGTCTATAAGGAGTTTGTACATTCTCCTCCATGTCTGCTTGGGTTTTCCCTGGGGTCTCCAGTTTCCTCCCACCCTTCAAAATCTACTGGGGTTGTAGGTTAATGGGGTGTAAATTGTGCGGCACAGTCACATGGGCCGAAATGTCCATGACTGTGCTGTATTTCCAAATTTAAATTTAAAAAATTTGTTCATACCCAGATGAAGGGCTCAAGCATGAAACATTGGTTATGTTAAGTACACTGTTTGACCTGCTGAGTTTCTCCAGCTTTGATTTTTTTTACTTCAATCATTTTGTCTGTGGACTTTTGTGGTTTACTCTTTTCGGACTTTGTGTGGGAATGGTTACTCTATTTCTATCCCAAATTTGGCTGTGAGTTGCTTGTGAATAATAATAAGGACTTGAAATGAAACCCTTAATCACAATTACACTTGCCTTGAGATACTTATTAGCAGCTTTACAAGCTAAAACCTTCCATCTATCATTTTGACTCTTGTCCAGTTAAGGAGGTAGATTTTTGATTCTTGGCTAGCAATAACATGTATTTAGATAACCATTTAGATTTTAGAAGTTGTAAAACATCATAAGGTACCACGCAGTGATACCATCAAATAAAATTTGACATAGAGTTAAGTGAGATTACTAGGACAAATCCAAATAGTATCTTAAATGATGTTGACATAATGGGGTAAGAGAGACAATGTGGTTCAGAGAAAGAATTGTGGAGTTTAGGGCCAAGTCAGCTGAAAGTAAAAGTACTTATGATAGAATGATTAGAATCGGCAAAGTGCAGAGAACTGTATCAATTAGAACTGTATCAACTAGGAGAGTATTGTAATTGCCATTTGTAAAAGTACCAAAGGCGTTGAGAATTTCATCAATAGATGGCCAATAATGTTATGAATTTGCACCATTGGCCTTGTTCCTCATCCCCTCCCCACCCCTGACTCTACCTCTGTGTGCACCCCTAATACCTAACTTTTCAGCTGTCCATTTAACAAGTTTGAGAAATGAATCATAAAATAATTAAAGTAATGAACACTTTTCATTCCAGGAATCCGTCTTTTGACGGGTTCCAGTTCTTTACAGCTGTGGGCCAATGGAAATCAGGAAATAGATTCAAATGAAGAGGAAACTGAAGATGAGACCGATCCAAATGAAGTCAGCAATTGGCAGTGCATCTGGGAATCAGAGTAAGGGTGTATTCAGGATTATCATATACTGATGGTACTTGTTTTATTTTCATGATTTTTGGATCAGTTCTATCACTTGTGTCATGTAATGATTACTAACATAGTATATAAATACTACTAATATTTACTATTTATGTTACATAGTGGAAATATCATTTCAGCCTTTCATATGTAAGCCAAACAAGTGAGCCTCATTCCCCAGTGAAAAACACCTTTTCAGCCTTCCAAGTCCATGTGACCAAGCTGACTTGCCCTATTCCTTTGTCCATTTTCCACATTGCTGATTTTTTTCTTATCCAAGAACTTATCTACTTCAAATCTCTCTGCACCACCCTGTCAGTGTGCTTTCCAAGATCTAAAATAGTTTCGCATTTTTTAAAAATAAATTCTCACTTGTTATCAACTATTCACCATGAAAACTTTTTAAAAACATTATTTTTATATCCCTGACGTAACTTTGGGATGCGTAGCTGTATTCTGACTGTCAGTGTTTCAAGCAGTTCTTTCTCTTCTATCCCTTTGTCCATTTTTCTGTTAGTGTTGACTCTGCTCTTCTTATTTCAAGATTTCATTTTTATGAGCAAGCTATGTGATAGTTCTTGAAATGCTTGCAAAATTGAAGGTTATACAACATCAACCCCATGGTCTGATTTAAAAATAAACTTTTTAAAAATTATAAAGTTGAATCGCTGAAATGTAGTTAATTATTTTTAATTCTATTTATTCAAAATGTAAACTAGCTGGTCTTCCAATCTTCACCTCTGAAAATATTTGAATTGGTAATTCTTTACCAGACCTAATCTGGCTGATTGCCGTGCATGACAAATGTTGGAACACACTTGAAATGGCAGCAGAGAGAATGACATGAAAAGTTTGGGACATTCATGTATGGTAGTCCAAAACACGTGAACTTTTTCTGACAGTTATGGGGTGAAACACTGCCAGGTCCATGTAAAAGTAGTTTAAGCAGTCCGCAGCCTACTCCACAGGCCAACACAGGAAATGGCCATTGAACGTGGCAATCGAACAGATGACATGTGAGCTGAGCGGCCATTACCATAGGCCGCCACAGCAGAGACTAAACCAGCTAATTGCCAACAGCAGATTGCAGGGGGTCCAATCCAAGCCACCAGATCACAGGGTGGCCAATCCACGGCCGGCAGATCACAAGCCATGCCTGTGGTGATGCGGCAGATAGCCGAATAAAGTCAGTATCGACTGCAGCCTCTCATTCTGCGAGCTATAACCGTAGCAGTGTGCAACATTGTCTCAATAAATTGGCCCATGAGGTCAACTCTCATTCTGTCTGACGAGACAATTTTTAACTTCTGTATGTTTTTGCTTAAATTGACACCTGAAGTTGCTCTTCGCCCTATTGTTTATGCTAACTTCCAGCAGATCAAAAGTATCAGTCCCTCCCACCAGTCCCCGTCATTTTTACCTGTTGCCCTGCAACTTGTTTCTTCTGCAATTTCCTGTTTTTATCTTTGAATTATAATGAGGAAAAGGTTCAAAAGTCGATGCTGGAGTAGGCTGTTCTGCTTTTTGATCCTGCTTTGCCATTCATTAAAATTATGACTGATCTTTCATGTAATCAGCCACTTTACTCACTTTTTGGCCTTTCCATCCCCAAATATCCAAAAATTTAAGATGGAGGTTTACTATTCTTTGGACAGATGGACAATTCTCAGTGTAGAGCTCTATACAATTTCAGTAGGACACATTTACTGGTGCACAAACAAACAAAAGCTTGACTATTTTGAAAATTGTTATTTTTGTCCTTCATTGAATTTACTTCAACATTGCAATATGTGGTTGGAGTACAGAATTCAAATTGGAAATGTTCATTTATCTGATCATTGGCAAAATTAGGCAATTTTTGTTAATTTGGCAAGTATGAAGAAAAAAAACAGTGGTGGTTGTCCCTTCCAAATACGATTTAGCCTTTTTAAATGAACAAGCTTTCTATCCTCATGTCCTTTTAGTCCACTCTGCAGGCTCAAATATTAATGATAAGGTGTAAGATATCAGAAAAAGAAATGGAATATGCTAATCCTAAAAAACTGAAATAAAAACAAAAAAAAACAGAATGGACTCTTGATTTCTGATCTGAAATGTTAACTCATTATTTCCACAGATCTTTTGAGCGTGACCAACATTTTCTAATAAGTAGTGTCTACTTGTTTTATTTCTCTGTTGTCCAGTGTTCCATATCATGCACATTTGCAATCCCCTCTGATGTTGCGAGCGAAGTAGATAATATTGATATTTTTATTCTAGGTCGGGTTGGTATGATACAAGTTAAGCTTGTTCATTTACTTTTACAGCGCTGCCGCACCCATCCATCTACTAAAGGTTTCCCCAGATGGTGAATTTTTTGCCACTGCAGGAAAGGTAATTACATTATTTTTGCTTGATTGGCTTAGACGACTGATCTAATTGAGATTCCTTCAGGTTTATTTGATTACGCTTCAAGTAAATCTGGTGTTAACTGAAGTTCTAAGATGCTCATGATGTTGGAGTAATTCAGAGCTGAAATAGCTCACTTTATGACATGCATTCTAATTCTTAACTGCTGTTTCTTCACTTAACATGGTATTCAGATTTCCAAATTGTGGAATCTGAGCCCTCATTTTTTTTAATAATTGATCCCAGTTTCTGGACTCTAAACCCATCAACAAACCCATTACCTACCCACTAATTTTATAAACAAAAATGGATAATTCTTAAAAGTACAAATTCTAATTTGTTTCATTGCATGTATTAAATATATCTATCATTTTAAGTAATTCAACACAAGGACTGCCTAAAGAAATCTCTTGGTGCCTGCCACATTGACCACCGCCAGTGGGCTGATAACGCCTCAAACCGTGCATCTTGGCGCCTCACAGTTTGGCGGGCAGCAACCTCCTTTGAAGAAGACCGCAGAGCCTACCTCACTGACAAAAGGCAAAGGAGGAAAAACCCAACACCCAACCCCAACCAACCCATTTTCCCCTGCAACCGCTGCAGCCGTGTCTGCCTGTCCCGCATCGGACTTGTCAGCCACAAACGAGCCTGCAGCTGACGTGGACTTTTACCCCCTCCATAAATCTTCGTCCGCGAAGCCAAGCCAAAGACAAAGAAGAACAATAATATGGCACAGATGTGCTGCTGTTACTGAACATCTTCAGTTAATACATATTTCTGAATCCTATTCACAATTGCATTTGTTTTTATTTCTGATTACACAGTGGAATTTACTTTCTTTTGTCAATTTGAACAAAATTGCTGTCGAATCATCACTTTTGTCCTGGAAATAATCATTAAAATTATTGATATTTCTGAACGTGTGGATCCCAGGAAGACTTCCTAAGTTGGCCTGTTTGAGTCGAATTTCTAAGATGTCATGAATTCCTGTCTATGTATAATTGATGCCCCTGCTTGTATTCAAGTAACAGGACAGACACAAAATTAACATGTTTTATCCCTAGTGATTGTAGCCTCAGCAGTTCCAGCCAAAGATCTTCATACTCAAAGCATGAACCATGTTGTTCAAATGCAGTTTGGATTAATGATTACCCATGTTCTGACATCTGAACCCTTCACTTTATAGATAATGTAATGCCCATTACATCTTGAGCAAAGCATTAACACCTTTGTTAGAATTGTTATAACCATTACAATCTGTATCTGAAGAGCAAGCTTTTTATATTACACTTGCAAGTTCTACATGGGTGGCAATTGAATCAAGATGAATAATGAACATAATTCATGTTATTTTTCTTTTTGTATTTTTGTTTCTGGAATGTGGGTGGTGCTGTAAGTGGCAGTTTTTTTTTTCTGTACCAGAGGTGGCTGTAACCGGAGGATACAGGTTAAAGGTTGTAATTCAAATTTATTGTCAGAGTACATGGATGACATCACATACATCCCTGAGATACTTTTTTCCTGTGGGGCAGGCAAAATTTCTACTTATCGGAAGTGCAAAAAACTTAAGATGTGTATGCTAAAGAGAGAAATGTAAACAAATTGTGCAAATACAGAAAAATAAATTTTCAGTAATAAATAATTGGCAAGTAAGAGTCCTTAAATGTATCCCTGATTGAGTCTGTTTAGATGTCTGATGCCTGATGGTTGAGGGGTGGCGACTGTTTCTTAACCTGATGGCAGCAGCGAAATGATTTCTGATGCTCTCTGATGGACAGCATTCCATGTTGATATTCTTGATGTTGGGGAGAGTTTTGCCTGTGATGTACTGGGCTGTGTTCACTACTTTTTACAAGGCTTACTGCTCTAAGGTATTGGTGCTTCCATACCACATCATGATGCAGCCAGTCAGCACATTTTCCACTACATATTGGTGGAAGTTTGCCAAAGTTTCTGCAAACTCATGAGAAAGTAGAGACTCTGGTGTGCTTTCTTCACATTAGTCTGATGGATCAAGAAAAAGTTCCTCTAAGATGGTGACTCCCAGGAATTTAAATTTGCTCTGCCTCTCCATCTCTGATTTCCCCCAATGATCACTGGGTTGTGCGCCTCTGGTTTTTCTTTCCTAAAATCTACAATCAGCTCCTTGGTCTTGATGTCGTTGAATGAGAGGTTGTTGATGTCGTTGAATGAGAGGTTGTTGATGACGTTGAATGAGAGGTTGTTGTTAGTGCACCATTCAGCCAAGTTTTCAACCTCTCTTCTCGATGCTGACTCATTCCCCCTTTTTATAGAACCCACTAAAGCAGCAAGTGAAGGTTTAGATTTGGAATGAGCCACTTGAGGAGTGGAGACTTTCGTAAGGTTATCCAGATGGCCATTTAAATTGTTAAGGCTGAAAGACTATGGGGCCAAAGTAGTGGTAAATAGGGTTAGAAAAGTTGAGTACTTGATGGACTGGGTAGGCCAAAGGGCTTGCTTCAGTTTTGTATGACTATGCCAGTGTGGCCCATATTTTTCTCTGCCAGACTCTTACACCCTCTAGTTTAACAAAAAAAAATTCTCATCATTCCTTTTATCTTTCTGGCAATGATTTTGATTCAAAATTCTCTGGTATTCAACCTCCTTTTCTATTTATCTGTTAAGTTTCTTTTCAGCTTCTCTGCTCCAAATAAAACCAGTGAGCTTATCCAATCTTTTCATAAAGATACAATTTTCCAGTCCTGGCAATGATTTTTAAGATCCTTTGTATCCTCAGCAGTGATATCACAGGTCACCCTCCCTAATGTTTAGGACAAAGACACATTTTTATTTCCTTTATTTGCTGCTGTAATAAAACCATTCACATGTGATTAAATGTGCACATTCCACATTTTATTGAAGGGTATTTGTGTACATTTTGGTTTGACTATGTAGAAATTACAGCTTTTTTTATATACATAGCCCCTTCATTTCAGGGCACCATAATATTTGGGATATAGCAATGGTATGTAGATTAAAGTAGTCATGTTTAGTACTTTGCTGCATACCCCTTTCATTCCATGACTGCTTGAAGTCTGTGATTGATAGATATCACCAGGTGCTGAGTTTCTTCCCTGGTGATGATGCTCTGCCAGACCTCCACTGCAGCCATCTTTAGCTCCTGTTTGTTTCAGGGGCTTGTCCCTTTAAGTTTTCTCTTCAGCATATGGAAGGCATGCTCAATTGCATTCAGGTCAGATGAGTGACTTGGCCATTCAAGAATTTTCTAACTTTTAACTTTGAAAATCTCCTTTGTTGCTTTATGTTTGGGATTGTTGTCTTGCTGTTGGATGAAGCACTGTCCAGTGAGTTTGGAGGCATTTGCTTGAACAGCTCAGAATTTATTTTGCTACTGCCATCAGCGTTACATCGTCAATGAAGATCAGTGCGCCAGTACCTGTAGCAGCCACACCTGCCCAGGCCATAACACCCCCACCACGTTTCACAGATGAGGTGGTATCTTGGGCAGTTCCTTTATGCCTCTACACTTTACTCTTGCCAACACTGATGCAGGTTAATCTTGCTCTGATCTGTCAAGAATTCTGCAGGCTCTTTGAAATACTTGACAAACTGTGATCCAGCCATCCTGTTTCTGTGGCTAATTAGTGGTTTTCATTTTGCAGTGCAGTCTTTGTATTTCTGTTCATGAAGTTTTACGTGGATAGTAGTCATTGACACGTCAGATCAGTAGTCAGATCAGTGTTTCTGATCTGTCGGAAAGGCTTTTGGGCATTTTTCTTCATTATAATGAGAATAATTCTGTCATCAGCATTGGACATCTTTGTTGGCCTAACAGTCCCTTTGTGATCACTGAGCTCACCAGGATGTTCTTTCTTTTTAATGATGTTCCAAACTATTGATTTTGATAATCCCAAGGTTTGGGTGATGTATCTTACTCTTTTTATGGCTTTTCAGACTCCTAATGGTTTCTTTGACTTTCATTAGCGCAACTCTGGGCCTCGTGTTGAAAAATGGCAACTGCAGAATCCAAATATGATCCAAAGCTTCGAAGCAAGCCTAGCTCTCTTATACCTGCACCAATGAAACAATTAAACATACTGGAGTGCTCACAAACACCGATGAAGCTAAATGTCCCAAGCATTATGGTGCCCTGAAATGAGGGGACTATGTATAAAATGTGCTGCAATTTCTACATGGTCAAACCAAAATGTGTATAAATAACTGAATAAATTCTGGAGTGTGTACTGTAATCACATGTGAATTGTTTAATTACAAATTTAAAACGTGAAGCACTGGGGCAAATAAAGGATAAAATGTTTTAGTCCCAAGCGTTATGGAGGGCACTGTACATGATGATCAAGCTTTTTAAAATTTATTTGATTTGTTTATTGTAATGTGTGTTAAGATCTGAAAAGCTTTGTTTTGCATGCTCTTCAAGCAAGTCATACTTAAGTACAACAGGGAGGTGCAATAAAAAAAAAGTCAGGGTATGGAGTTTTGTCAAAAAGTGCAGGATGTAGTGACAGGAGGACTAAGTACAGGATACAGAGAGAAGTCCAATGAACAATGCAGAGACTCAAGAGTCTCATAAAACAGGAAAGAACTGACCTTGAATGGAAGATGTGTTTTGCAGTTCTTGTAACTCTGACCAGTGGCATGGAATTGAGGGATGTGGGGAAAGGCAAGTAGCTAGATCAGCCATGATCTTATTGTGTGGTGGAGCAGGCTCTATGGGCTGAATAGCTCCTGCTTCTATTTCTTATGTTCTTGGAGATTGTGGCCAGGGTAGGATAGCAGCTTTCCTGAGGCAGCGGGAGGTATAATTAGTGTCAGTAGAGGGGACACCGCCTTTCATTTTGCACTTGGGCATTTTTCCACCTTGTCATGCAGATGCCAGTGTTGAAACTGCTTGGGCTGAAATGTCACTTGTTAAGTCTTTGGTACCCCAGCTGAAACTGGTTTCTCTGAGGACGCAAATCTCAGTGTCAGGATGAAGCTGAGATTGATGTTCCATTCAACCTTTCTGGCTTTACCTGGTACCTTTCCTTGCCAGATAATTACACTTATTACTGTATATGATGGCATATTAGGACCCCTCCCTTTTTCCTAAAGAAAATTGCTCCAAAAAGCCCCCCCCCCCCTCCCCAGGCCTTGCATGCAAACGTCACATTTTGAAGAGCATGGTATTGCCACCTGGCCTCCGTATCAGGAAGGGAGGAATCTCAACTATCTGCCCGGAATTTCCACCTGGCCCTCTTAGCAGGGAGGGTGGGATCTCCCACTGTCCACCTGGCTGCCTGGTATTGCTGCCTGACCCTGGTATCTGGGAAGGAGGGATTTTACTTCTCACCCCCCCCTCCCAAAACCAAGGCTCAGGGCACCACTTGAAGGTCCCCCTCACACCGAACGCAGCTTCCCCTAGCCCTTGCCACCACTGCTGCTGCCACCATCCCAGACTAGAAGGAACACTATGTCCTAGCGTTCACCCTCAATGAAACAGTGCCAAATGATACCATGAGACCTGGCTTACCTGTAAATACACTAAAGCATGTACACCAAAAATTTTTAGATTCTTAATATTCCCGGGGGGGGGGGGGGGGGCGGCGGCAGTAGTCTTCTATGCCCTTGGATCTTGTATGCCATCAAATATATTTTAGTCCACTTTGTATGCACTACACTAATTCCTGCATGTTGTACAAGATATTGGTAAGGCCATAATTTGGAATTTTCTGTGCAGTTCTGATACTCTGGCTATCAAAAGAATATCGTTGCACTGGAAAGGTGTGCACATTTTTTAAAAAAAAATCATAAGGATATTACCAGAACTGGGTGGATAGACCTTGAGCTACAAGAAGAGGCTGGGGAAGATTAGGATTTTTTTTTCCCTCTGAAGCACATGAGGAGAGGGGGGGAAACTTTATTGAAGGTCATAGATAAGGTGAATAGTTGGCCTTTTCCTCAGGGTGGGGGCGTCTCTAACCATAGTGCATAAGATTTTGGGGATGGGGGTGGTACGGGGAGTTTTAAAAGGGATCCGAACAGCAATTTTTTTTCACACCTTATTTGTCACAAAATATCTCGTGTGATAAGAAGGATTATTCTGTAAATAGACCAACAGTTATTGCTAACATAGCATGCAGCCTTGCATGAAGCACAATCTACAGAGAATTGGATTACAATGAAATAGAAGATTAATTAGCACCAAGCAAGAGCAGCAGGAGAACACTGTTATGGGGTATTCTGCCTGGACGTCAGTGACTAGAATCTGTTCTGGGACCCCTGCTCTTTGTGATTGTTTTAATTTATTTTTATAAATGATTTAGATGAAGAAGTGGAAGGATAGGTCAGTAAGTTTGCAGATGATACAAAGGCTGGAGTTATTGATAGTGCTGAGGGTGGTCCTAGGTTGCAAAAGGTTATAGACAGGATGCAGAGTTGGCGGAAAAGTGGCAGATGGAGCTCAAACTGGGGAAGTGTGGGGTGATACATTTTGGAAGATCAAGCTAGAAGGCTGTATACAGGGTTGATGGTCAGATAATTAAGTGTGGAGGAACAGAGGGACTTTGGGGTCTAAATCCATAAATCTCCCCAGGCTGCCACACAGATAAATAGGATAGTTAAGAAGGCTTCATTAATTGGGGTTTGAGTTCAAGAGTCGAGAGGCCATGTTGCAATTCTATAAATCTGGAGATCACATATTAATTTCTGGTCACCTCATTTATAGGAAGGATGTGGAGGCTGTGGAGAGGGCACAAAGGAGATTTACCAAGATGTTGCCTGGATTGAAAAGATAAGTCTTATGAGGCAAGGTTAGCAGAGCTTGAATTTTTCTCTTTAGAGTGAAGAAGGATGAGAGGAGACTAAATAGAAGTCTACAAGATTCTGAAAGGCATAGATAAGGTGGACAGCCGGTGCCTGTTTCCCAGGGCAGGAATAGCAAACACCAGAAGACCTATGTACAAAGTGAAGGTTGGGAAGTTGAAGGGAGTCAACAGGGGTATTTTTTTTTAACCCAGAGAGTTGTGGGTGCCCGGAATTCCTTGCCAGGGATAGCGCTGGAGGCTGAGATATCAGGGGCATTTAAGAGACTTCTAGGCACGTGAATGATCGAGGGTTACAAGGTAGGAAGGGTTTTTTTTTGGTAGGATCGGTACAACATTGAGGGATGAAGGGCCTGTGCTGAAATGCTCTATTTTCAATGTTTGCAGCAATTATTACAGTTGATAGCACCCTCCTAAAGCCATGTCTCCTATCTTTAACCAAAGCTTGAGCTATTTATTGTAGATTTGAGATTTCTTGCCGATATTTTCTCAGTTTGACTTTGGATGATTTAACCATTACTGTGTTGTAACTTCCATATAGATCATTAACAGTTTCATTGGCACACACTGTCAAAGAGTTCTTGCTTCTTGAACGTTAGACCATACACCAACCAGATCACTTCTGGAAAGCCGTCAAATTTAGCTCACTGAACTAAAATGAATGAGTTTTATTTCAACTTGTATTTTTTAAATAATTCTGCATCTTTTCCCTTAACAAAATTAAGTTTCCTGGAAGATACACCCAGTGGAGACTATGTGCTACCTTTTGATAGAACCATCCCATGTTCCACAGGTTCTTACTGAGCTGATTCAAGTAAACCTGTTCTAACTGGTTCCCCATTAACTGAGAGGCTGGCAGGGAACGTGTTTATTTTCCAATTATTTCCTTACCAGAGCAAATGAAAATTACGAGGTTAAGAAAATCTGTCATTTAAGGTAAAAGAAACACAAATGAAATTTTACCCTCCCCTGAATGTCCCAGACGCTCAAGATTTCCTGCCCATAACCTTTTTGAGATTCATGCCTCCTTCTTTAATATTGCACTTAAAATCTACTCCTGTACTCTGGTAATTGTTTGTTCAATTGTGTCTGAGAGAATCACTTTAGAGGTTTTCTTTTGGATTAGTGCAGTCATAAATGTCACTTGTGCGTGCTGTGATTTATACCAAACAGAAATGGAATGTGGTTTCTTTTCTATTCAGTTTGATGTAGCAGTTTCAAATATTTACAGTTTAAATGTTTATTTTGTAAGGTGGACAATAACTTTGCAATAATGGATGTCAGAACTAGTATTAAGGAATATAAAGCACAACTATTAACTGTTACATTTGTGCATTTTAAGTTGTCAAAAATAATTTGTTTTTGATCTACATCAGGAAATTTATGAAATTTCTTGCAGCTGCTATGAAATGCCAGTATTTGGCTGAAAGTGCATTGTTTTGAATTGAATAGTTTTGTTGTCACCTTTACTAAAATACAGATAGAAGCTTCATTTTATGTGCAATCCAGGCAAATCCAACTTGTACAGCAGAGTGCAATATTAACAAATAAATAAGACAACAATGTAAGGAGTAGTGTATAGTTTTAAATTTAAATTTAGACATACAACATGGTCATAGGCCATTTCGGCCCATGAGCCCATGCTGCCCAATGACCCCCAATTTATCTACCTTTTGAACGGTGGGAGGAAACCAGATCCTGCGGAGGAAACCCACAAAGATATGTGGAGAATGTACTAAGTCCTTACAGACAGTGCGGGATTTGAACCCCAGTCTTGATCACTGGTGGTGTAACAGCGTTGCACTAACCATGTAGGGAATTGTGAGAAAGGTCAAAACCACAATGCAGGGAGTGGATAAAAGTCATTATAGAAGATGGTGAAAGATTTGAATTCTCAAGTCCAAAGGAAGAGGGGAAAAGAGAATATGACCAGAGTGGAATGAGACATTTAATATTTTAATAACTCTCCAGAGAGAATATGTAGAGAGATTGTCTGTCTGAATTGTGCTTACCACTCCCTGTAGTTCCTTGCAGTCTTGTGCAGAGCAGATCCTGTACCAAGCTGTGCATCTGGACAGAATACTTTCTATGGTGTATTGGTGAATGTTGGAAAGAGATCTCCAGGAAATGCTGAATTTCTGCACATTTGTGAGGAAATAGTCTTTGGTATCCTTTCTTGGTTGCAGCATCAATATAGCTGGACCAGGACAGATTGCTGGTAAGTGCTCCTGAGAAGTTGAAGCTTTCTTCCACCTTCACCTCAGCATAGTTAATAGATATTGGAATATGTATTCTTCTCAGTTTCCTGAACTCGATAACTAGCTTCTTCATTTTGCTGACGTTGAGGGAGAGGATGTTATCCTAACACCTTGCCATCAGACTCAATCCATTTTGTTATTGTTTGAGATCCAGCCTATGGTGATGATGTCGTCTGCAAGCTTGTGGAGTTTGAGCTGTGTTTGGCTACACAGTCATGACTGCATCAGGTGAATGGCAAGGGGCTGATTATACAGCCTTTTAGACTTCAGGGTAAGGATTATTTTGGAGTAAGTGTTGTCACCAATCCTCATTGCTTGCAGTCGACAGGTCAAGGAGTTGAGGATCTAGTTGCAGAAAGGAATGCTGATATCTGTATTTCAGAGTTTTGCCGTGAGTTTGTTCAGCATTATGGTGTTGAAGGCAGAACCATAAATAGGATTCAGACATGAGTGACCTTGTTGTTTAGATGTTGCAGGATGGAGTGCAGGTTACAGAAGTATTGCAATGATAGTGAATTGATACTGGATTGGAGGCTGGAGTTAATGTAATGAGATTTAATTGTCATATACAGAAGTATAATGTACAAATGCACCAAAATTATTTCTTGCTGCAGACAAGAAGATACATAAAATACAGCAGCTACAATAGATTAAATTACCACAATATCCCAAGGCAGAAGATGAGAAAATAAATGTCAAAGGATAGTTGGATAGATATGCACATTTGCAGTTGGTGCAAAAAAATAAGATATTTCAACAGTGCAAACAGGTCTTTTAGTTGTCCTGGACTAGTTCATCCTATGGGTTATGATACCACAGAGAGGTTCGAGCCTGGTAGCTGTAAGATTAAAAAAAATGTATTGAACCTTGAGGTATTGGACTTCAGTTTTCTGTATCTTCTGCCCAAGGATAACTGTGAGAAGAAATTGTGACCAGGGTGATAGGGGCTCTTGATGATATGGGCGATGACCAACCTTGAGAAGCACTTCAAGATGATTGATGTCAGAGTCACCGGATGATAATTATTGAGGCATGTTGTCCTCCTTTTCTTTGGTACCAGAATAATAGTGAACTTCTTAAAGCAGTTGGGAATTTTAGCTTGTTGCAAGAAGTTAGTCTGTGAATACTCCTTCCATTTAGTTTGCACTGATTCTCATGGCACAGCCATGTGGACCAGATGGTTTTTATTGGTTCACTCTCAATAAGACCAATCTGATGTCTGCAGTGGTGACCTTGGGGTGCTGATACAGATACACATGAGAGCATCGAGGATGATGATGAGGCTTTCTATTCAAACAGCATAACATTCATTGAACTTGTCAAAGATAGATGCGTTGATGCCTGTAATTCTTCCCAACTTCACTTGAGCTTGTGATAGCATACCTATATTTCCTCAATTGGAAGGTGTCCGTAAGGCTTGTCTGGGGCTTGTTTAGGTTGCCTCTTGGTGTCCTAAATAGCTTTTTGGTGGTCTTATCAGGTTTTCTTGTATACATCAGGGTCAGCTGACTTGAATGCTTCAGTGGAGAGTGAGTTGTTCGATACATCCATGGTTTCTGGTTTGCCAAGACTCTGATTGTCGTCCTTAACCCATTTGCCGATGAAGTTTGTGAAAGCAGTGGCATACTCATTTTGGTTAATTGCTGTAAAAACACAAAATGCTGGAGAAGCTCAGCAGGTCAATGCCTTTTATGTAGTAAAGGCAAAGAAGCATAACTGACATTTCGGGCTTGTGCTTTTCATCGAAGTATTAAAGGCACAAGCCCAAAACGTCAATTCTGTATCTTTGCCGTTGTTATGTAAAAAGCACTGTTTGACCGACTGAGCTTCTCCAGCATTTTGTTTTTACTTCAACCACAGTGTCTAGAGAATTTTGTAATTTGCTTTAGGTTAGCTGCTGAGTTTGTGAAAATGGACCAGTGAACTGACAAAGCGGTCACATAGTATGTCAAAACTGTCCTTATACGATTTTCTTTATTGGGTTCTCGCATTTCAGCTGCTGCTTTTTGGCAGGAAGGAGAAACAGTCTGGTGGCCCTAATTCCTGAAATGCAGCCAGGGATGGAACGGAAGGTGTCTTTGGACGTGCAGCAGTGGTTGAATATGCCCATGCAGGGCAGGAACCATATTGATGGTATTTTGGTAGCCCACTCTTGAAGTTGGCTTGTGTAGCCTCCAGCTACGATGAACAAGGCCTTGGAGAATGCCATTTCAAATATTTTTGATTTTTGTAGTAGCACCTAGTTGGTCAAGTGCTAGCCTTGCCTTTCTGAGATGTAAAATGTTCATTGTGGTTCTCTCTCCTCAGGATGATTGTCTTGTGAAAGTGTGGTACAATTCCAGCAGCTGGCAATCAGCAGTGATAACACCACTCACTCCAGTTGACAAAGGAGAAGAAGATGTGGATTTTTCCTTTGTGTATTTAGCCCACCCTCGTGCTGTGACAGGACTTTCCTGGCGGAAGACTAGCAAGTATATGCTAAGGTTAATTGAATATTTTGAAAACTGATCATTGTATAATCACTGGAGATGGGCAATCTTGTTCTAACCCAAACATTTTGATGAAAAAACAACTTGAAGCTCAGCACTTGAATTCCTTTTGAAAGGGTTTTATCATTCATGTTTTTTATTTCCACAACCTCATAAATTTAGTTCCAGTATCTGTTTTGTGTGTGTGTTTTTTCCACTTTTTAATTTGTTATCTTATTGTGATATTTTGAGTTTGTTCAAGTTTATTTATCACCCAATTATACAAGCACAACCCAACAAAACGGCATTCTTTGGTCCAACACACTGAAAACACATATGGACATATAGACAAATGATACATGTGCACAGTAGTTGTATACAAATAGTAAAATAAATATTATTGTATAATAAATAGTTGAATCACAAGGTTTATATTTGGAGTTCATTGATCATTCAACCATCTCACTGCCTGTGGTGGGGTGGGGGGGGGGGAAAGACTCTTTTCAACCTGACCATATAACCATTTACAGCACAAAAACAGGCCAATTAGGCCCTTCTAGTCCATGCTAAACAATTTCTCCCATCTATTCCCACTGGCCTGCATTTGGCCCATAACCCAACATACCTCTCCCGGCCATATACCTATCCAACTTTTCCTTAAATATTAACATCACTGTCATTTCTATCACCTCTGCCGGAAGTTCATTCCATACCCCCACCACCCTCTGCATGAAGAAATTCCCCTCATTTTTCCCCTTTTACACTCAATCCATGCCCTCTTGTTTGACTCTTCCCCCACTCTCAATGGAAAAAAGCCTATCCACATTGACTGTATCTGTCCCCCTTATAATTTTGAATACCTCTTCCATATCACCCCTCAATCGTCTACGCTCCAGGGAATTAAAGTCCTACTCAACAATTCCCTGTAACTCAAACCCTGAAACCCCAGCAACATTCTTGTAAACTCCTCTGCACTCTCTCTATTCTGTTTATATCCTTCCTGTAATTCGGCAACCAAAAGTGGACACAGTAGTCCAAATTTTGCCTCACCGATCCCATAGACAACTTCAACATACATTCCAATTCTTGTATTCAATACTCTGCTTTATGAAAGCCAACATACCAAATGCCTCCTTCACTACCCTAGCTGAAAGATGCTGCCTGTGGAATGGTAGAGCTCCTCATGGATCCTGGTAAATCCCATCACTTGGTAGGGGAGGAGGCTTCAATAATCTCTCTTATGGTCCTATGGATTGACTTCCAATCTGATGCTCTACAGCAACCATACCACACTGTGATGCAACTGGCCAGGATGCTCTCGATAGAGCTCCTGCAGGAAGTTGATAGAATGGGTCTGATAGCCTTGTCTGCCTCAGTCTTCTCAGGAAGTGCAGTGGCTGTTGTGCCTTCCTGATAAAGTAAGGAAACGTTGTGTGTCCAGGATAGGTCACTTTTTAAGTGGACTGTGGGGACTTGGTGCTCTCTACTTCATTACCAAGTTATTGATGTGTTGTGGAGTGTTGTTGACAATGGCCCTCCTGAAGTCCACAGTCATCTCTTTTGTGTTCACATTGAGCATCAGGTTGTTATTCTCACATCATTTCACGAGATTTTCCACCTCATCTCTGAAAAGCAACTCAGTATTTTTGCTGATGTGGCCAACTACTGTTGTTACACCTGCAAATTTGATGACCCAGTTGAAGCTGGATTTGGCATTACAGTCATGGGTCAGTGGTGTCAACAGGAGTGGATTGAGCACCCAGCCCTGAAGTGCACCAGTACTTAGTGCAATGGTGCTTAATATTCTGCTTCCAACTCAAAAAGACTGGCCTTTTGTTAGAAATTCTGGAATTCATTGACAGAGATGGGTGTTGAGTTTCAGTGAAGACATCTCCTCCATGAGCCTCTGGGGTTTGACCGTATTAAGGGCCACGACAATGAAAGGCACCATTCTCCAGCTGGGACAGGTAAGAGTGGAAGGACAAGGCTTTAGCATCGTCATTGAAAGGGTTCCATTTGTAAATGAAATGAAATGGTTCCAGTGTCTCTGGGAGGTGTTCTTTGAGGCGTTCTTTCACCAGACGTTCAAAGCATTTCTTAATGGTGGAAGTCGGTGCCACTGGGCAGTATTCATTGAGGCCTGTTATTGTCACCCACTTTGGTACCAAGATATGGTGGCTGTCTTGAAACCCATGGGGACAATGGACTACTGCAGTGAAGTGTTGGTTATGTCCATAAGATCCTCTCTCAGGTGGTCTGCATATTCCCTCAGTACCTGACCAGGTATGTTGTCTGATTGGTCTGCCTTACATGGGTTCACCTTGGAGAGGGTGACACAGGCAGAAATTGCTGTCATATTGAAGAAGTACTTGGATATGTAACCAATGGTTAAGAACCAAGTGTTCATTTTACTCCCAATACTTCATGACATTTTAAAGTGGGATTTGGAACCTTGGAAACATTCTCTGACTGCTATTTTTCCCACACTGTTAAGGTTGACTATTTCTTGGCACATTTTTAGGTTTTTTTTTCTTCCACACACTCTCTTTGTCTCCTTTTTTGTTAATCAAAGACAATTGTGTAACATCAATATCTGTATTGTGTTTAATGTAGCACATGACAAAATGATTCATTAAAAATAAGTTACATCATGGAGCTACTTTGTTTAATTTAAATTTCCATCACTTGATTCATAACCACTGGTTACATATCCAAGTATTTCTTAAATATGACCAGGATTTATTTCTCTGTCACCCTTTCAGGCATCGTCCAGATCTCTACCACCTTTAGGTGAGAAAGCTTTTCTTGATATTTTTTCCCCCAGAGAGTTCCCTCCACTTTAAATCTATGATACTCATGTTATCAACATTTCTGAGTGAAATAAGATCTTCCTCTATTTCACGGGCTATCATTCATAATTTCTGAAGATAGTATGCATATCTTACTGAATCTTGCCATTTCTGGCAACATCATTATCAATCTCTGTGCTTCCTCACCAATGTAATCACATTTCCAAAAATATGGTGAGTGGAATTGTACTTACCGTAACTTGTTTTAAGACCATAAGGCATTGTAACAGAATCAGGCCATTTGGCATATTGAGTCTGCTCTGCCATTCGAATCATAATTGATCTAGCTTTCCTCTCCAAATGATGTTTCTGTCTTCGCTCTATAACCGTTGACACCCTTGCCAATTAAAATTCTATCAACCTCCTTTCATCACAGGGGCTCTGTGTGCAATGTACTGATGACCTGCTGCAAAGACAATGTTTGTCGGTTATGGGCAGAGACTTTACTTCCTAGCGATAGCTTGCTTTCTGGTGAAAGCTACAACCAATTGTCTGAATCCATCATTACAAACAGCAACCTGAAGAGGGACATTTCCAGTCGGGAGAAGGTACAACATATAAGATGTGATGAATTCAAGTATTTTTTTTCTGAAGGGAAAAATACCTTTTTGATATAACTTGTTTATTCTCCTTAATCGTGCTCAATGGCTATGGATGTCATGTCATGTTTAAACTTGGAGAAGATCAGATGCTCAATTTCCAATATGAATGTAAAGTTTCAAACACTGTGGGGACCCTTTTGAATTACTTTTAAAATCTTTGATTTCTTATGAAGATAGAAATGTTGACTCATGAGGTAATTTATCACTGATAAGAATTCTGTCATTTTGGCCAAACAGCTTCATTCTTGGTAGTGGATTTAGATTTTCCTTTTTAATATAAAATAATATGCTACCAATATAATCTGTTTGATTAAATAGTGGAGTACCTTGGATGAAATGATATGATTTACATATTTTTTTGTAATTATCTTTTTTGACTTTTAACGTGTACTCTGTATTTTTGGGTGTGAAATTTCAATGTTAATAAAAATATTGAAAAGAACTTGTTTTTTTTCTTAAGTGTTAAGCATTTAGAAAATAAATACAGTTAGATTCTTTTTATATCTTGGATTGATTTGAATTGTTTTATAGTTAAATATTGGACCTTTTCGAATTGGAAGGAGGAGATCATCTGGTCTTGTTGCACATACTGGGTATTTACCCCATCAACAGGATGCACATGAACTACATAGGAATGCATCTCTGCATGCAAATTCACTCTGTCATTTTCATTTAGCTGCTAGTATTAATCCAACCACAGGTAAGAAAGTTAAATACAATCCCAAAAATTCATTCAACACTTCTTGTGAACATGAGATTTATCTTGATGGACCTCGTTATTCTGAATAATCGCATCTATCTCTCTAAACTCTTGCCTACTTGTATCTGTCTTTCTTTAGCTGCTGCATAAGTTTTATCCATGCTGTAAACCAGTGGCTCTCAACCTTTTCCTTTCCACGCACACACCACCTTAAGTATTCCCTATGCCATTGGTGCTCTGATTAGTAAGGGATTGCTTAAGGTGGTATGTGGGTGGAAAGAAAAAGTTTGAAAACCATCTAATTGACTCGTTATGTGCACGGTTTCCTAACTCCAAAGGAAATGGGCCAATGACAATTTTTCTCAAGCAAAATATTTCAGTAACAATTGGGTCTAGAACAGTGATTCTCAACTTGCCCTTCCCACCCACATCCCACCTTGAGCAATCCCTTACTAATCATAGCACCATTCACATAGGGATTACTTGAATCATCTTTCCATTTCAATAAAATTGTTCATCTGGCTATCAATGTGGTAAAAGCTCAAATTTTCTCCTAAAACTGGAATGATTGTAGATACTGTAATTGTAGTGCAATACAAAAAAGTGCTGGAGAAATTCAGCAGGTCACGTAGTATCTATAAGGAATAAAGGGTAACCAATGTTTCAGGCCTGAGGTCTTTGTCAAAGTATGAGCAAAAGACAGATAAGCATCCAAATAAAATGGTGGGGGTAAATGTGGGGGAGAAGATAAGAGGAAGGAGCAAGGGACAGGGGTAGGAGTACAAGCTAACATGAGGTCAGAGGTAGAGATAGGTGAAAGAATAGAAGAGGGAAATAAAACAGATAAATGATAGATGGTGGGGGGCAGGGGAAGGATAGTTCCCATTGGAGAGGGAAGAGAATGGAGAGCATAACAAAAGCTGCTTTCAAAAAAAAATCAACAGTTGCACAAAGACTGTAGTTTGTGATCCCCTTAAACTCCTTAGCGTGATGTTTAGGTGGATGTTCAGCTTGAGTGAATAACAATTCTGCTTTATAACAATAGATACTAGTAATATTATTTAGCTCAATGCAGTCAACCTTATTCTGAAGATTTGACGACAATTAGAGTATTTAAGGCAGCAGGCACAGACAGCATGGTTGGAGTAGCAGTTAGCCCAATGCTAACGATCTGGACTTGGGTTCGAATCCCACGCTATCTGTAATGGGCTTGTACATTCTCCCTGTGTCTGCATGGGTTTCCCCGGGGGCTCTGGTTTCCTCCCACCATTCAAAAATGTATCGGGGGTGTAGACTAATTTGGAGGCACAGACTTGTGGCCCTTTGGAGATACAATCTGTGCTGTATGGCTAAAAATAACTCCATTTTTCAAAGGTATAGTGGATCTGCTCAAATTCCTCTCTTAATTTCTTCTGTCATAGATTGAAATCAATTTTTTTAATGTAATCAGTAGCAGAAAAGTACAAAAAAAAACATCTAAACGACTGCTTTTATGGTGAAGAGGGCCCATAAACTTTGAGGAATTCTTAAGGGGGCCATACGGAAAAAAATGTTGAGAATATCTGATCTAGATTAACAAAATAACATCAGTTAGTTTTCCTTTCACAGAGATGCTGAGTGTAACTATGGCACTTTCACAGCAATTTCTCCAAAATCTTAAAACCTGTCTTCAAGGCTCAAGTATTCTGCAAGCAACATGTATGATCCATCAGGCCAACAGACAATCTAAAATTGTTAAGATAATTGTGCAAACATCTCACATTTGATTGAAACATAATAAATTCCATTACTTAACATTGTACAGAAAGAAACTGTGTTTTGGAGAGTAAAGAAAATGTAAAAATTTTCATGCTGGTTTTAATCCATTTCTCATTGTTTTTCTTTCATAATTTTAAATGTATAAATATTCTTAATTTATATAACTACAAACAGAATCACACCTGAGTTACATGATGTAATGTCCCATTTATGTTTGGGGAAAACTAGATACAATATTAAAGATGGAAAGTTCCAATTTATAAAATTGTGGGACCATTATTAGAATGTTTTTATAATTGGAAGAATTAGCACTATTTTTATGTTCCAATTGTTCTCTGGTGGGGGGTTCACCAGTGGTTCTACTTTATAGTTTTTTTTTTAATAATTGATTCTACTTTATAGTTTTTTTATTAATTGATAAGGTACCTTGATTAGAGGGAAGGGGAGATGAAGGTTTGTTTTATTTTATACAAGTTATTTCAACAAACGGGTTTAACATGTTTGCATAGATTATTTCGATTAAATGTTTTTGAGGTATTTCAAGCAATTATTGATGTAGTTTTATTTACTTTAATCATTGTTTTTTTTAATGTATGCTTACTTATATACAAATAAATTATTTAGTGATTATCAGTTCTATATTTATGCTTTTATGTTAAATTCAATAAAAAAATGTTGAAAAGAAAATAGCAACTTTCCTGTTTAACTGGTTATATTTGTTCAGAAGCATGGAGTTGCCAAGTTGTATTTATTTTGTAGGATGCTTGATTGGAAATAAGTTAATATCTCTCAAAGTTATGCAGATGTTCAAAATATCAAATTTAGCAGAATTCATTAATTTGGATTTGTAAATTCTCCTTTGAATAGACAATCCACTCCTGCCTTCCATCACTTCAATAAGTTTAAATGAAAATGAAGAAACAAATGGACCCTTTGTAGTCCATTGGTTAAATAATAAGGAGTTGCATTTTACCTTATCAATGGAAGTCTTTATGCAGCAACTGCGAAGGAGCTTGGAGCAGCAATCTCCAGAATCTGAAACGGAGGAATTTGGACAGTTGGAGAACAAATCTGATGAAGGTATTGAATTGTGCATGCATACTTCATACTGTAAAATTAGTTGCAGCAGTGCCATTTTCTGTGAGAAGTTTACCTCGAATGAAAATGTATTCATGTTAACAAATTTTCTTGAACAATCTATTTAAACAATGAAATCCATTTGGTGCAATTTAAAGAAGCCATTGTTGGTAAATTGAAACTACCGAGCTGTTTTATGAATGCAATACTTTTTAAAACATGAGTAATATACAGTATTTAGTTTTCCTGAATCAATCAATAAGATCGCCAAAGTTTCAAACTTCTGCACTGTAATTCATTGTTCTATTTATTGGTCTAAATTTCATTGTTTTGAGTTTTAGTCCATGAAAGTTGGTTTTTATCCTTAAATAGATCTTGACACAATTCAGCAACTTGATACGCCATTTGAAAATTTTATTTCATTTGATTTTGACTTTATGGGTGTTGAAGGAAAGGAAAATACAATATTTGGGAAGGAGACCACATATATTTTGGTGCACCATTCATATGCCATCCTCTCCTCAATTTCCCATGCAATTGCAACAAAACTTCCTTCTGTATCAAAATTCTCGCCAGTAAAGCAAAATGTTTCGCTCTTTTGTCGACTGCCTTTTACTTCCTGTGGATACTGCGTGATCTCCTGAGTTTCACCAGTGCTTTTGTGAACTGCAGTGGACCACAATGTTTGCAAATTTTGTCCTTTGTTAATCTTTCGCTCTTAATATATGTTTTGGAGCCCTTGGGATTTTAACTAAAAAAAAAAAAAAATACAGCTTATCCTTCGGAGGGTGGGAGGAAACCCAAGCACTTGGAGAAAACCTCTGCAGATCACAAGGAGAAT
This sequence comes from Narcine bancroftii, assembly GCF_036971445.1. Taxonomy (NCBI): domain Eukaryota; kingdom Metazoa; phylum Chordata; class Chondrichthyes; order Torpediniformes; family Narcinidae; genus Narcine; species Narcine bancroftii. The sequence goes on from NC_091469.1 coordinate 210,474,679, forward strand.
GTACAACCTCTTTACAGATGGCACCCGATTCAAACTCAGGTCACTGGTGCTGTAATAGCGTTGCACTAACTGCTATCCTTACTGTGTTGCTTCCTTCACCTTGTCTGCCTGAGCCATCTCATGTTTTTTCATCCTTCAGATTTTCTCATTGACTCTCTTCTTGCATTCCTCAAGTACCTCATTTGTTCCTTGCTGCCTTTACCTTCTTGACCAAGGCATCAACATCTGTCAAACACCAATGTTCCTTGTACTTTTTAGCCTTAAAGTCTGTATTCTCAAAATTTCACCATTTGACCCATCCATTAACCAAGCATATAGTTGCCAGAAAATCACCTATCCTAATCCACATTTTCTGATGCCATCAAATTTGGCCATTCTCCAATTGAGCACCTCAACCCGAGGACCAGATCTGTCCTTGTCATTACTTTCAAGATAATTATTGAAATTATGATCACTAGATCCAGAGTGTTCTCTTGAGCGTGCTTCTGTCTCGTTCCGCAGCAGGAGATCCAGTATTATACTATCTCCAGTTGGACCTTTGTATTTTGATTAAGGAAACTTTCTGAACATATTTGACAAACTCTAACCCAGTCATTCTCAATGGGAGCCACAGCACATTCAAGGGGGGCACAGACTGAAATCATATTTTTTCTTTGGTTGGAGAGAACTAAACTTCACAGGGAAGGGGGCCCATAAACTTAGAGCAAAGTCTTTAGGGGGGCATAGCCAAAACAAGGTTGAGAATGACTGCCAGTCTGACCCATTGAACCCTTTAACAATATAGGACCGGTCAATATGTGGAAGGTTTAAAAATCACCACTGTCACAACCTTGTGCTTCTTGCAACTGTCTGCTCTCTTTCTACAAACTTGCTCCTCGAATTGCTGTTGACTGTTGGTTGGTCTTTAATACAATCTCATCAATGTAGTCAATCCCTCATTCCTCAATAATGAAACTTTTCCTGTCCATTGTTCTTTGGTTCTCTGCTTCTCTACCCGTCACATCTTTCAATGTTTTCTCCCAACAATCACTGCCAATTCTCTTCTTGTGCCTTGATGGTCTCCTTTAGATTTAATATCCAAGATTTTTATTGACTAATATCATCTTTAAAACTATTGTCAAATTCTATTGTGCAACTGTTAATCTTCCCCAAAGGTTCCTTGACAAAATAAAATAATTAATCCTTTGACAGATTAAATTTTGTGCAGATCAATGCAAACAAAAATAGTTAAGAACAAGGAAAGGCCACGATGATGATTGCAATTCTGAAAGGAGTTCAGGAGTAAAGAGACCTGCAGTGTATGGCAGCAACACTTTGAAGTTAGCATGTCAAATCAATAAAGCAGTTTAAGAGGGGAAAAAACAAGGAATCTGGGTTTTGTAATTAGAGACTTGGCAAAATGCTGGTTCATCCAGCCATCACATTTTATCTAGAATACAGAGGTTTTCAGAGCCCTCATGGGAGATTGAAATAGGAAGCATTTGATAATTTGATCAAGTTTTCAAGATCATGGAAGATTTAAGCAAAATAACTGTTTATGTTAGCAGAAATATAACCATATAACCATTTACGGAGCGCAAACAGGCCATGTCGGCCTTTCGAGTCCGCACCGGTTCACTAGAACAACTCCACTAGCTCAAACCAACCAACTCTGGCTCAGATCTTTTCAGATATTCTTGGTTCAGTACTCCCAGCACGTGCAAAATTGCAAATCTAAACCCATTACTCGAAGGCGCATTACCACACTGTCACAGTGCGTTAAAGATTGTGAATATCATGTTTTACTCGCAAAAAAATATACAAATCTAAGCAAACATGATAACAGTGAAAGAAAACAGCATAAGCTGGAATTTCATTCCCTGAATTTTCAGTGAGGATTGCCTTTGGTGGTCTCACTCTCCCTGACCAGAAAGGTACCTCTCGGATTTTCAGGACTCAGTAAGTATGGATGCACCATGGCCTGGGCTGAAGAATCAAGACGAGGGAAATCATAAGGAGTATTTTTGATTCTGTAAATTTCCGGCTTTAGTAGGATAGTAAATGCCATTTTAGAAAGGGATTGAATGACTTTTTGAAAGACAGTCTTGAGATACAGGGAACAATGTAGTTAGTGGATTGTTTTTTCCAAAGTAGCAAGGGCTCAGTGAACTGCATCCTGTTCTGTAACCATTCCAGGGATTACATTTCTGGCAGAAAGCAATCGTACAAACATACGAGGTTAAAATGCTGTTCTTGGATTGTATGTGTTGCTTGTGGGTTCATTACTTGGTTTGCCCTTTGAATCATTAAACATTTTGCTTTTCCTCAATAGAAAGTTTGCTTTCCGAGCATGATTTTGCAAACTTAGTGCATGAGGTTAGGTGATGGAATTGAACGCACTGTAATTCCAAATAGCACTTAACCATATAACCATTGACGGTACGGAAACGCGCCATGTCGGCCTCTCGAGTCCACACCGGTTGACCAGGTAGAATGTAAAAAAGAACCTACTTCCTTATGAAACCTAAAACACCAGAACAGGAAAGAGAGTTTTTGTAGACAATTACTGGATCCAAAGTTTAGTTTAGTTTTTGTGTATGTGCGTTCACAACCATATTTTTTTTTAAAAATGAAGATATATGCATAAGCAAAATGATTCATGATCTATTCTTGTTTATCATTTTACAGACAAAGATGTTGGAGAAAAAACTTCTTCAGCTGTTATGATTGATCATAAAATTGATGTTCTGTTAGCTGAATGGAACAAAAATGCAGACATGCTCTTCAGTATTCATCCCATGGATGGCTCCTTATTGGTGTGGCATGTTGACTGGTTGGATGAATATCAACCTGGGATGTTTCGCCAGGCACTGGTAAAGTCTTGTGTTCCTTTATATTTTGTGTCTAATGAGCCAGGTATCTATTTTCTTGTAAATTATTTAATATCATGTTTGATGTATATTCCAATAAGAATTTTTAAGAAAAGGTGTTGAGAAGTTTTTTTTCCATATTTTAATATCTGTGTGCTTTCCTCTCTGACAGGAGTAGTTCCATTGTCAAACACCATGATACATGTGTTACAACGTGTGTAAAGCTCTTTCTGTCCACCATCCATTTACTTGGCAATCTGATGATTTGGCATCTGGCTCACATAGTGGTGTTTGCCATGCTTCCTTCTGACTCATCCGGTCTGGGTTCATGTGCTTTTGATTTACCAGGGCCTTGGTATCTGTACACTCTTTAAACTTAGGTAGATCGCGAGAAAATTTATCACAGTGCGCTATGACATATAAAAATGGAACTTCTTACAACTTTCATTCATTTTTGACATATAGTACAACTCCGATTATCCGAAGTCCTCAGTTATCCAAAAAAATTTTTTGGACCTGAACTGACCGGGGACATTGGGCTACTAGCGGCAGCAGCTGATCTCGGGCTTCTGGTGCTGTCGGGGGTCTCAAGCTCCTGGATGGGAGCGGGTCCCTACGGCTCCCGGCATGAGTGGGGCCTCGGTGGGGAGGTGATTGGCAGTGGCCAGCACTTTTTTTGGTGAGAAGTAAACATTATGTTATTGCTTAAAAAACTCTTGCCTTGTTGTTGTCTAAACACTGTTACAAATGATTTGCTGGGCTGTTTTTAAAAAATGACCAGTTCTCCGAAAATACCGTTTATCAGAAATGGGGCCCAGTCCCGACCATTTTGGATAATTGGAGCTGTACTGTAATTACATGTTGGAGTAACATGTAGGAAGTGGATAGAGAGGAACAGATATTTGTTGTTTACTTGGAGGTCCAGAAGATGTTTGATTGAGTGAGAGCTACAAGTCTTATTCATAAGATGAGGATGTGTGGAGTTGGTGGGGGGGGGGGGGGGGGGGGTAAATTATTAGCAGTGATAGAGGATTGGTTGTCTAATCGAAGGCAGAAAGTTGGGATGCATAGGTATTTCTCCAGTTGCTTTTCGGTGCTGAGTAGAGTTCCTCAGGTGTCGGTGTTGGGCTGGAAGCTATTCATAATACATACATTAATGATTTAGTAGAGGGAACTGCATACAGAATAGAAAACTTTGCCCATGATGTTAAACTGGGGAAAAACTATTTGTACAAAGGATGCAGAGAATCTGTAGAGAGATGGGGCGGCAAGGTTGGCAAAGCGGTTAGTGCAAAGTCTTTATAGCGCCTGCGATTGGGACTGGAGTTCGAATACCACGCTATCTGTAAGGAATTTGTATGTCCTCCCCGTGTCTGCATTGGTTTTCCCCGGGGACTCCGGTTTCCTCCCACTGTTCAAAAACTAACTGGGGTTGTAAGTTAATTGGGTGTAAATTGGATGGTAAGGACTCGTGGCTGAAAATGGGTCTAAATTTTATTTTTAAAAAAATGGTAGATTAAGTAAATGGGCAAAAGTGTGACAGAGTACAATGTTTGTAAAAGGAAGGTCATTCTTTGCAAGGAAAAGTAGAAGATGTATAAAAGGTGAGGGTTTGTTGCTGCTATTACATGAATAACGATAGGTTGATTTGAAAAGTAGAAGATATATAAAAGGTGAGGGTTTGTTGCTGCTATTACATGAATAGCAATAGGTTGATTTGCTGCTGGAACAAGTAATCAAGAAAGCAAATGGGATGTTGGTCTTCATTGCTAGAAGGATTGAATTAAAGAACAGAAGTTCTGCTCCAACTTGACAGGGTAATTAATAGTGAGGCCAAACCTTGAGGACTGTGTACAGTACTGATTTCCTTGCTTCAGAAAGGATATGCTGGCTTTGGAGGCGCTGCACAGAAGATTCACCAGGTTGATTCCAGAGGTGATGGGATTCGACTATGAGGAGCAGTTGGGTCGCCTGGGATTATACATTCAAAAGAATGAGAGGAGATCTTGCAGAAGCATACAATATTATGGAAGGGACAGATAAGAGATTGGAAAGTTGTTTCCACTGGAAAGTGAGACTTGAACTCAGGAACATTGTTTCAGGATTCAGTAAAGTAAATTGAGGACAGAGATGTGAAGAGGAACTGCTTTTTCCGAGAGAATAGTGAATCTGTGACCTACTTTACGTCACGTCTCCAGAATGGAGGACCATCGCCTTCCCAAGATCATGTTATATGGCGAGCTCTCCACTGGCCACCGAGACAGAGGTGCACCAAAGAAGAGGTACAAAGAAAGCTCTTGGCGCCTGCCACATTGACCACCGCCAGAGGGCTGATATCACCTCAAACCGTGCATCTTGGCGTCTCGCAGTTTGGTGGGCAGCAACCTCCTTTGAAGAAGACCGCAGAGCCCACCTCACTGTCAAAAGACAAAGGAGGAAAAACCCAACACCCAACCCCAACCCACCAATTTTCCCTTGCAACCGCTGCAACCATGTCTGCCTGTCCCGCATCGGACTTGTCAGCCACAAACGAGCCTGTAGCTGACGTGGACTTTACCCCTCCATAAATCTTCGTCCGCGAAGCCAAGCCAAAGAAAGTGAATCTGTGGAATCCTTTGCACCCTGCCTCAATAAATATATTAAAGAGAATTACATTTTTTTCCCATTGCAGAGGAATTCAGGTGAAGCTGAGACCTCAGCCAGATCAGCCGTGATCTTGTTGAATGTCAGCCAGGCTCAATGGACTAGTCCTGCAATGATTTCTTCTGTCCTTGTGTTCTTATTTTGATGAGTTCTAAAAATGAAATTGTTTCATTTATGGAGAGATGCTTGAAATTACAGTGCAACTCTGATTATGCAAAATAATCAGGACTGGGCCCATGTCAGACAAATGTTTTTTTTTCCAGAGAACTGGTCATTTTTTGAAAAACAGCCCAGAAGCAATGGCAAATCACTGTATCAATGTTTAAACAACAAACAAACAACAAGGGAGGGTGTTTTAAACATTAAAATAATGTTTAATTCTCACCAAAAAGTGCTGGCTTCTCCCAACCACCACTGCCAATCCCCAACATGTCCCCACTGATCCTGGGGAGACTTCCTGGGCTGGTGGAACACTCGTTAACAAGTCGGTGGGCTCCTGTCTCCCTGGTCACCAAAGCTCCCAATGCCATATCTTTTCCTAGGCCTACCACACGTACACCGGGGAAGTAGGCTGAAGGGAGGATTTGAAGTCATCGACAGCATCCAGTGTGTCAAGGAGGGAAGGAAGGGGATGGGAGCTGATGGAATGCCACTAAGCCTGAGGTCCCACTCCTGCCCAGGAGCCTGCTCTTTTTGATGATGCTGGGACAAGGGATTCTTCTGACCGCTTGCAGCTAGGAGACAATGGCATGCAGTTTGAGAGGGAGAGTGGGAAAGAAAATTGATAGGAGAAGGTAAAGAAGAAATAGAAAGAGTGAGGGGAGGGTGTTACCTGAAACGAGGGCAATTGTTCTAATTTCATGTTGAGTCATTTTTTTTCAACCTGTGAGGTCAGTTGGCGCCAAAAAAAAATTCAGATAAATTAATATTTCTGATTTGTTTCTGTTATCTTCATATATCCAAAAATTTTTAAAAAGACTTTGGATAAATGCGGATTTTGGAGAGTCTGATTTTTGGATAATCAGCTTTTTTCTACAGGAGCTTAACCTTTTATCTGGGATTGTCGAGACCGGATACCTGCCATTGTTCAGAATCTTCCAGATATCTGAATCATTTTGGTTTCTGTCCCTTTAAGCCCGCCCAAGTCGTGTTGCGCATCCTCGTATCCTTCCCCCTCACCCACCCAAGTTAAACTGCCGTCCCTCCACCTCGCCAAATTGAGTTGTGCTGCCGTCGCTCTAACCCCCACCCCAACTGAACCAGCACCAGGAAGACTGCCCCTTTCTCCGTTCACCAGCACTGGTACACCGGTTTCCACTGCGTGGGGGATTATGGGTAGTGATGAGAGTCATTGAGCCACTGCCAGGCCAGTTGAAAGTGCCGTGACGTTTGAGGCAACTCGAAGGCACTTATAAAGTAGCAGAATGCAACAGGATACATGAGAGTTGAGCTAGGGTTGCGTCAGGTTATATTTGGTGACAAACTCCATCTTTGATGAGCATATGTTATCTCTGGGAAAAAGAAGTGCCGGTTTTTGGAGGTTGCCAGTTTTTTCAGAATTCAGGATAAAAGTTAGGCACTTGTACATCAAATTTTTTAATAGTTTGAAATGCTCCACAGGCTTGGAACAAATCTCGATTACCGTATATGCTGTCATAAAGGATGACCCTTGAATTGCCTCCTAAGATGTTGGTTTTGATATGATATGACCCACCACCCACCTGCCCACCAACAAAAAAAATATCTGGCACTTAACACAGACCAGTGGATACTGTTTTAATAACAAATTACCATGTAAAGGTTTCAATTTTATTTGGATATTTTAAAATAAACTGTTGTTGGCTCCTGTAATAGGCTGTTTAACGCCTGTACAGAGCTGATTACAGTCCTACTGGGTGGAAAGACCCCATGGGGGAGCACTAAGACTTCACTGATAGCTAACAGCATGAGTGACATTCTATTGGAGCCATCGAGAATATGGCAGCAGTGTTGAGACTTCGCCATCGAGGTTCAGATTTTAGACCTAGCTTATTGGACAACCCCCTGATTTTAAGGTGAAATTTTAAAGTTTCGGATCTTCCTATACAACGGCATATATGGTAAATGCAGACCCTTCTATTTACCCCAAGAGTTCTCATCAATGATTCTCAATGGAGTTTGTATCATTTCTGATGCCGATTACAAACACCTGTGGAACTGCATGATGTGGTCAGTAAATACCCCAATATACTACAAATCATAATTGTGAACCTTAACCAGGCCTGTTTCCAGAAAACCCCGATCAGTTACCACCAGCATGTAACTTGCTGTACCAAAGGTCCCAGCACACTTGATGACTTCCATATGAAGATTAGGAAGGCATTTTGGCAAGTCAAATTACCTGACTGTACTCCTTCTGCCTTCATAAAAGTGAGCTAAAAAGAAAGGCTTTTGAGATCAGGACAGCCAGAACTTTTTCGTGGAAGGCTGAAGAACGGTAACAGGACTGCCATGAGTCAATGGATTGGATGGTGTTCAAGAATTCAGCTGAGGATCTGAATGATTATATCAGGATTGTTACAAACTTTATCAATACAAGTGTGTCCCCAACAAATCGTTCAGGGTTTTCCCAAACCAGAGGCCTTGGATTAACAATGAGATCTAGAACCTTCTGAGAACTAGATTATGATATTTTAATCTAGAGATCCAGACACCTCCGCAAGGAGTTGCACAAAGCAATGCCTGGTAAAGTGGTAATTATGGATGAGAATGGAAATAATGAAGGATATTGGACAGAGTTGGCAGGGGCTAAATAGCATAACCTGCTACTAAAGCAAATCCACTACAGTTAGGAGGCAGCAAAGCTTCTATCCCAGATTTGACCCGTTGCCTTCCATCCCTGATTTCACCACCAGAACGAGGGATGATCCTCTACTGTCAATATCCAAGGATGACAAGAGGACTGTCTTCAGGAGAGTGAATCCAAGGAAGTATTTGGTCTGGATAGAGTATCTTGCTGAGTACTGAAACCTGTGCTGACCAACTTGTCAATCTTCAATCCGATACCTTCAACATCTCACTCCTGCCGTGACATAGTACCCACTTGTTTCAAACGGGCCTCAATCGTTCCTGTGCCTCAGAAGAATGTGGTAACCTGCTTAAATGACCATTAGCCAATGGCCCTCTCTCCGGCTCCAGACCAACCTTGGAACAGCTGACAGCAAAGATGCATACATCGGGATGCTCTTTATCAACTGCAGTTCAGCACTCGGCACCATCATCTCCTGAAAGCTCTCACCAAACTCCAAGACCTGTATCTCAACACTCCACTGTGCAATTGAATCATGGATTTCCTCATCTCCAGTCCACAATCAGTGAGTATTGGGAAAATCGTCTCCTCCACAATCTCTCTATCAGTACCGGAGCACCATCAGATTGTGTTCTTAGCCCCATCCTCCACTTCCTAAACACCTATGTCTGTGTGGCTCAGTGCAATAACTCCTATCTACACCTGCTGATGGTACCACAGTAGTGGATTCTTTTTTAAAAAAAAAAGTGGGGGGGCGAGATGTCAGCATACAGGATAGAGATTGAAAACTTAGCTGAATGGTGTGTTTACAACAGCCTCACACTCAATGCCACCAAACCAAGGAGCTGATTGTGAACTTTGAGGGGAAAACCATAGGTGGATGATCCAGTGATCGATGGGGGATCAGTGGTGGAGAGGGTGATCAAATTTAAATTCCTGGGAGCCACTACTTCAGAGGACCTTTCCTGGACCCAACATATGAATGTTAAGAAAACTCGTCAGCACCTCTACTTTCTCAGGACTTTGCGGAGGTTTGGTAAAAAATTTAAAACCTTGGAAAAGTCTGCAAATATGTAGTGGAAAGTGTGCTGACCAGTAGCATCGAGGTCAAAAATGGAGGAACCAAAACCTCAGAGTGGAAAGGCCTGCAAAAGGTAGTGGACTCAGCACATCACAGGCAAAATTTTCCCCAATAATCTACATGGAATGCTGCTACCATCTGAAAGCAGCAGCAATTCCCAGGATGTGCCCTATTCTCACTGCTGCCACCTGGAAAGAAGTACAAGTGCCACAAGACTCCAGGCTTGATGTCATTGGGGGGGGGGGGGGGTGGTGTGGAAGAGAGAGGGCATTTACGGGCCATGCCCCTCCCAAATGAGTCATTGTGTTCCAGCCACCCTCAGCACGAGCATCACTAGTGGGTTATGGGCCATGGGAAAAGTCGGCTTAGAGGCTCCAATAGTACATGCCTCAAGCTGCAAGAGCATGTATCATCCCAAACAGGACAGGAATGGGCTTGCCTTTAATCCCCTAGATGCCTGAGTGACTGACACTCCTTACCCAAATGTATTCATGAAGGCCATTAACGGGGCCAAAAAAAAAGACAAATGAAAACTTATCTCAGCAGTAGCCAGCTCGTTTGTGCAAGGGTGGATTGAGAAAATCTGGGGGACGTGTTTGTGTGTATGGGAACAGATCCAGCAATCTTTACTGGGATCTACTTAAACCATATGGTTCCCACGGGAGACCATTATCTTGTGAATTTCAGGCATTGACAGTCACCAGAGATAACATTAAAAGAATTAACAAATGAACACAGATTAAATTGGAAGCCATGTTCCGTATACGCTGATGGACACTTGTCAGTGGTGGAAAACCTTGTTGACTAGAAGACCGCAGACGTAATTTACAATTGCGGACTGAACACCTACCCCACCACCTGCTGAGTGAGTTCTCGAATAGCAGATTGTGCAACCGTTTCCCCCCCCCCCCCCCACCAACCCGTGGTTACTCTAATGTCCCGATTAGATCTCTTTTGATGTCGACGCTGCAAGACTCATACCAGGTTCAGAAACAATTACTATCCCTATACCATCAGACTCGTAAACAACTAACTCAGAGATTTGTTTAAGCCTCTTGGTTTGGACATTATTTATGAGTGAATATTTATTTTCAGTATTGCACAGTCAGTTTGTTTGCACTTTTTTTCTTTGTTTTCATTTCTTCTTTGTATATATAGCTTTTTGAGTACAATTTTTGCATGACTGATAAGTAAATGGCCCACAGGAAAAAGATTGTTAGGGTTGTATGTGATGTCATATCTAACAATAAACCTGAACTTGGAAATATTCTGTGTTTGTATCTTGGGCTTTATTGTGGACTTTACTCAGAGTACAAGTAGCTCGTTTAATAATTCTGAGTGATAATCTTGTAAACAAATCATTGAAAATGTGTCTTGTTTTCCAGGTTTCATTTGCATCTCGGATTCCTGTTGCATTCCCCACTGGTGATGCAAACTCACTTAGCAAGAGCATTGTTATGTATGCCTGCACAAAAAATGTAGACTTAGCTATCCAACAAGGGAAACAGAAGCCACATGGTCTAACCCATTCATCGTCTGGCATGCTAATTTCTGCTGGTCATAATAAATCATCTGGTAATCTAAAACTGAGCATCTTTACACCTAATGTGCTTATGATCTCAAAACATGCAGATGGATCCTTGAATCAATGGGCTGTCAACTTTGCAGAAGAGTCTGCATTTTCAACTGTCCTCGGGGTGTCTCATAAGTCACGTTACTGTGGCCATCGTTTTCATCTGAATGATTTAGCTTGCCATTCAGTTTTACCATTACTTCTGACTACTTCTTACCACAATGCACTGCGGACACCAGATGGTGGGTGTTTATGCAGTGAAGGAAAAAGCTTTGACCCATTACGATGCAATAATTCATTTTCAAGAAACCAGAGGGAAAACAGCACAGGAACTGCATTCCAGGATTCTAATTCAATATATAGCGAATTAATTCTGTGGCGAGTTGATCCAGTTGGACCATTATCTTACACTGGAGGGGTATCTGAGTTGGCAAGATTAAACTCTCTGCATGTTTCGGCTTTTTCAAATGTGGCTTGGCTGCCAACTCTCATCCCAAGTTACTGTCTTGGTGAGTCATTTCAAGTTCTCAGACAAATGCATTGAATCAAAACAATATTTCATGTCGTACAGTTATCCTGTTTCTCTAATTTTCTGTCTGGTGAAATTAAAAATATAGGAACTTCAGATTAGAACTTGAAACAAGCAGTTCATATTTCTAACTTCATGTCTCTTTTGGTTCAAACTTAAAAATATGAATGTTATTTTAATAGCTGTAGCTAGACATTGGTCTGACTTAAATAAGAATTTCTATTTCCATCCAGGTTTGGTTAATTTGAGTTTCCTTTATTTTCATTATCTTTTTCCACTCCTGTACCATGGTTCTTGGGAGGAACTTTGTAGGTGTTACATTCATCATTAATGTATGTTCACCAGTGCTTCTGTGGGCATCTATTGCCAGACAATAGTTGAAATTTGATTTTATTTCAGGTGCATACTGTAACTCTCCTAGTGCCTGTTTTGTGGCAAGTGATGGACAGAATTTACGATTATACCAAGCTGTTATTGATGCCAAAAAGCTTTTAAGTGAGCTTTCAAATCCAGAAATCTCTGTGAGTAATTATTTAATTATACCATAATCAGTTTGATGTGCCAGAATTATCGTAATTGCACATAGCCCAGTTATTGATGTGTTGCCCTTTGTGTCATTCTTCAATGATTAAAATGCCACAAATCATATCTCTTTTGATATTATCAGTCAGTTATTTATTTCATTAATTTACAAAGACACCAAATGTTCTCAGAAATTTGTTCAAAATTCGTCTGTATTAAAGGACTCCACTAACTGCAGCATTAGATACACACACACACATTTTTATAAAGATATATATAGATACACACACACATATATATACACACACATATATATATATATATTTATTTTTTTTTCTTCTTCTTCTTCTTTCTTTGGCTTGGCTTCGCGGACAACACACACACACACACACACACACACACACACACACACACACATATTTATATATACACACACACACACACACACATATACACACATATAGACACACAGATATGCACGCGCACAGGTATACACAGGCACACACGCGTATACACAGGCACACACACACATGCATATTTTACATATTGGTCAGTAATTTCCCCTTTGAATAGAGGGGATAATTAGTGATGCCCTATTGCTATTGTTAAACCAGTTGATCTTGCCTCTCAAGATTGATATAAATCCAAAACAAAAACAGAGATTTTTGATAACAGATAAAATGTCCTGTGATAGCCTGTTGATGTAATTTGTCACTTGCAGCTAAAACAAAATGTTCTTGGTTTTTAATTTATTTGCTGACCTGAAAACGTATCTTCAAATGCAGTGACACATCAGAGTGGAGAAGAGTTACCTGGAGGTGTGTTTCAGGAGATGGAAACTAACTGCTTCAAACTTTCTGTGTGGTCAGGGGCAAGAGTGTGTGACAGATGAGGGCATCCAAGAGGATATGCTGGAGGAGCCTTAGCCCTTCAGCTCATCCAACAAGTTGAAGATTCTTGCTCCTTGTGAGGTTGAAAGTGGAGGCTGTGTCATGAGCAATCTGCCCAAGACACTGTGGTTTGGGGAACCATTCAGGAGGGGGAAGAGAAGAGAAGAGAAGAGAAATGGTAATGGGGATAGAATTTTCAGGTTAATAGACACTATTCTTCATAGGGAGGATTGAAAGTCCCTAAGGCTATGTTGCCTGTCCAGGTTCGGGACATCTCATCTGACTTGCAGAGGAATTTGGAGAGGGAGGGGAAAGATCCAGGTGCTGTGTCCATGTGGGTACCAACAACATGAAACTGATGAAGAGTTTGAGCAGCTAGCAACTAAATTGAAAAGTAGAACCAAAAAAGTAATACTGTACTCTCTGGACTGCTACCTGAGCAACGTGTCAATTGGCATAGGATTTAGAAGATCAGGGAGTTAAATGTGTGGTTTACAAGACTGGTGTTGAGTAGTGGGTTTTAATTTGTGGGACATTGGCACCAGTATTGGGGAAGGGGGAACTCTTCCAATGGGAAGGGTTCTCCTTGAACTATACTAGGACCATGGTCCTGGGTAAAGTCAACTAGGGCTGTGTATAGGACTTTAAACTAAATAGCACCAGAATTCAAAAGATTGGAAAAGTATAAATAAAATTAAGGGAGGGTATGTGCAGGAGAGGATGTTGAAGTCTCCCGATTTAATAAAAAAAAAACCAGAGATAAACATTTAAACTCTTGCAACACTGAGATAAATGTGAGATCAGTAATGAACATGGACTGATGGTGTTGTATTTAAATGCATGCAGTGTATGAGCTTAAACTGAATGCAAAAGTGCTGGAGAGTCTCAACAGGGTGCGCAGCATCCATAGGAAGCAAAAGGCTGTTGACATTATGGGACTGAACCCTTCATTGGGAATGTTGAAGGTCAGGCAGAAGCATGTATAAAAAAGATAGATGGAGGGGGAGCAGTTCAAACTATCAGGTAAGAAGTGGATACATATGGGAGGGTAGAAGAGAAAAGGGCTGAGAGGTGATGGGGAGAAGGCAAAGGTTAAGACCAGATCTCTGATAGAAGGAAGGGAAGGGAAAGGAAAAGGGAGCTGAACAAAAGGAGACAGGCGAGAGAAAAAGCGAGTGGAGGGAGGGGGGGTGTTAACGGAAATTAATGGAAGCAATGGCAGTAGTTTCTGAGAATGATTCAGAAGATGCAAGATCGTTTCATTCCAAAGAAGAAGCATCCTAAAGAGAGTGTCAGACTACTGCAGCTAATGAAGGAAGTAAAATACTGCATGGATGCAAATGATCGAGAGCATGCAGTATTGCAAAAAAATATTGGGAAGCCAGTGGACTAGGTAGCTGTTGAAAATCTAACAGACTGCAACTAAAAATTCAATAAGGGGGAGAAAAGGTGAAATGTAGGTAACCTATCCCATGGTATAAAAGAGGGCATTAAGGTTTTTTCAGATATATAAAGAATTTTTTTTAAAAAGTGCGTGCAGACAATATACAGCAGGAAATTGACGCTGGAGAAATGGTAATGGGGAACAAAGAAATGGCAGATGAACTAAACTACAAACTGAATGTATTTTGCATCCGTTTTCACTGTAGAAAGGTACCAGGGGCATGCCTGAAATTTGAGAGTCAGGTAGAAGTGAGTGTAGTCGTGATTACGAAGGAGAGGATGCTTGAAAACCTGAAGATGGATATGTCACCTAGACAGAATAGATTACATTCCAGGGTTCTGAAAAAGGTAGCTGAAGGGATAGTGAACACATTCATTTTGCTCTTTTAGAATGGGGAGAGGTAAAAGAAAATAAATAATAAGATTATCAGTTTAATTTGAGTGGATGGCAAGATTCCAGAATCCATTATGAAGGATGAGATTTTGGAGTACTTGAAAGTCAAAATGTAATAGGCCAAAGTCAGCATGGTTTCCTTCAGGGGAGATCTTGCCTGACAAACCTGTTGGAGTTCTTTGAGTAACAAATAGCATGAACAAAGGGGAGTCAGTGAATGTTGTTTACTTGGATTTTCAGAAGGCAATGTACCACACAAAAGGCTGGAAAATAAGTTAGGAGCCTATGTTGTTATAGGAAAAATACTAACGTGATAGAATATTAGCTGATTAGTAGAAAGCAAAGGTGGTGTTTTTTCTGGCTGGTTTGCTAGATTGCTGAATTGGTGTTGGGTCCGATTCTTTTCACGCTGTACGTAAATGATTTATATAACATGTTGAAGAAGTAGGAAGTCTTCAGGGAGACTTGGATAGGTTGGGAGAATGGTCAAAGAAGTGGCAGATGGAATACAGTCTGTATGGTCATGCACTTTGCTAGAAGGAATAAAAGTGTTGACCATTTTCTAAATGGGGAGAGAATTCAGAAAGCAGAGATCCAAAGGAACTTGGGAAAACTATTGTGAGATTCTTCAAAGGTTAGCTGCAGGTTGAGTCAGTAACAAACAAGGTAAATTCAATATTAACATTAATTTTTGAGGACTGGAATAAAAAGGCCAATGTAATGCTAGGCTTTGCAAGGTCAGACAATATTTGGAATATTGTGAACTCTATATCCCATATCTCAGGAAGGATATGTTGGTGTTGGAAGGATCTAAAAGAAGTTTGAGAATAATCCCAGGGATGAGAGAGAGAACATGAGGAACATTTGATAGCTCGGGGCCTGTACTCGCTGTAATTTCAAAGGATGATGGAGGATCTCATTGACTCATCTTGAATATTGAATGGGCCTCTTAGAGTACACGTGGTGAACATGTTGCCAGTTGTTCGAATGTCTAGGATCAGAAGGCACAGCCTCAGAATAAAAGTATATCACTTCAGAATAGATGAGAAGTTTCTTAAGTCAGAGTTGTGAACCTTTAAAGGAGGAAGACTACTTAAGTTGAATTGTATGATCTCTAATGAAGCCTGGACTTTGATTAATATTTATGCTCCAAATGTTGAAGACACTGCTTTTATTACAGAAATATCTTTATTATTGGGACAAGTTAATTCCAATGTGATGATTGGGGGGATTTAAATATGGTATTAGAACCGTTATTGGATAAGTATCCAAAGGTAATTAAGAAATCTAAGATGGTGATACACATGGCTAATATGATGAAAGATTTGAATTTAGTTGATATTTGGCGTAGATTTAATCCTACACAGAAAGACTTTTCTTTTTATTCTTCTCAACATAATTCTTTTTCAAGACTATTATTTTTTAATTTCGGTACATTTACAGGATAAGGTTATATCTGTGGATTATAAGGCAAGGTTAGTCTCGGACCATTCATTGTTATTACTGGAATATCAAAGTTCTCAAGTTACACAACATACTTTAAGATGGAGATTTAATACTATGTTACCTCAAAAGCCAGAATTTATTGTTTATTTGAGAAAAACAAATTGAGGATTTCATTGCTAATAATGTTCACTCTGTTTCTGATCAGTTTGTTTTGTGGGACGCAATGAAAGCTTTTTTTACGAGGTAAAATTATCAGTTATGCATCCAAACTGAAGAAAGAGAGAGTTAGAGAAACTGAAGATTTGGAGAAGAAAATAACAATCTGTGAAAAAGAATTTCAAAAGAAAGCTACTGAATTCCAAAAGATCCAATTAACTAATTTAAAGTTGAAGTATAATAAGTTATAGTCATATCGATTTGAATGTCTGTTGAATCGTTCAAAAAATAAATTTTATGAATGGGGTGAGAAAGCTCATAAAGTATTAGCTTGGCAATTAAAAAAAGAACAGTTATCTAGGATTATACCAGCTATTAGAAATAAATCGGGTATTACTTTTAGTCAAAAAGAAATTAACGATGAATTTTGTAATTTTTACAAAAAACTTTATTTGACTGAATGTAAAGAGATAAAAGAAGATGCAATAGACTCTTTTTTGAAAAATATTAATTTACCACAGTTATCTCAAGAAGACAGACAAGAGTTAGATAAACCTTTTACGGATAGTGAAATTGAAATGGCTATAAAAGATATGCCAAATGGAAAAGTGCCTGGCGGAGATGGTTTTTCTATTGAGTTTTACAAGACTTTTTATGTTGATATATCTTCCTTATTTAAGAATGTAATACAACAACTTTATGATACTTTTCAATTACCTGAGTCCTGTTCTAATGCTATAATTAAAGTTATACCAAAAAAAGATAAAGATCCCTTACAGGTAGTTTCTTACCGTCCTATATCTTTGTTAAATGTAGACTATAAAATAGTGGCTAAAGTTATGGCTAATAGGTTGGCTCAGTATTTACCAAAGATAATACATCATGATCAAACAGGTTTTATAAAAAATAGATATGCTTCGGATAATATTCTACGATTAATTACTTTGATAAATAGATCTAAATCTCAGAAGAATTATCCAATGGTGGTTTCATTGGATGCAGAAAAGGCATTCAATAGAGTAGAATGGAAGTTTTTATTTAAAGTACTTGAAAAGTTTTCGTTTGGTCTCTCATTTATTGGTATGATTAGGGCTCTGTATAATGGTCCGAAAGCTAGAGTTGTTACTAATGGTTTGCTTTCAGAATCCTTTAATCTAACAAGATCTACTAGACAAGGATGTCCATTATCACCCGCCTTGTTTGCTTTAGTTATTGAACCTCTAGCACAATTAATACGTCAGAATGATAGTATCAAAGGTATGAGAGTCTTGAATGAAGATTATAAAATAAATTTATTTGCGGATGATGTTTTGCTGTATTTGGTGGATCCTGATGTTTCTCTGCCAGCACTTCAAGATTCCTTTGAGATTTATGGTCAATTATCTGGTTATAAGGTTAATTGGACTAAAAGTGAAATTTTATCAATTAGTAAAGATGATTATTCAATGATTAGAAATATTACGAATTTGAAGTGGATGAAACAAATTAAATATTTGGGAATTAATGTTAATACTGACTACCAAAATTTATATTCACTTAATTATCTTCCTTTAATGAAGAAGATTAAGGCAGATTTAGTTAAATGGAAAGATTTACCTTTGGGTTTATTAGGAAGAATTAATACTATAAAAATCAATATTTTTCCTCGTATACAATATTTATTTCAATCAATTCCTTGTTTACAAAAAAGATTTTTTAAGGATTTTTATAAAGTAATTAGGGATTTTTTGTGGAAAGGAAAATTTCCTAGGGTGGCGTTGAAAAAATTGATGTGGGATTTTCAATTTGGAGGGTTACGGCTACCTAACTTTCAATTTTATTATGAAGCAGCTCAATTTAGATTTCTTAGCGCATTAATGGCCACACGAGATACGCCTAGTTGGGCACAGATAGAATTGGCAGTTATTTCTGAAAAATTTTCGAATGAATTTTTATTTCGATGGAATAAAAAATTGTTACGAACTTATGATGTACCAATATTGAAACATTTAATTAATTTATGGACAAGTAAATTACATAAAATGGGATTGAAAAATAAGTGGTCAGGAAGATTACCATTATATAATAATCAACTTGTTCCTTTCACGGTATCTAATACTATTTTGAAACAATGGGAGGAGAAAGGAATACATAATTTATCTGACTGTTTTTTAGAAGGTCATTTTTGTTCTTTTGTAGAATTGCAAAAGAGATTTGATATAAGTGGTTATTCTATATTTGTGTATTATCAGTTAAGATCTTTTGTAAAACAGGTATGCGGTCGTCAAATGAATTTACTGTCTGAAACTGATTTTGAGAAATATGTGCTCTCATTTCCAAAAAAGGGTTATATATCAGGTTTGTATTGTATTTTGTTGGAAAGTGAAAGTAAAATAGATTGGGATAAAGATAAAATGAAATGGGAAAAAGATTTAAGTTTAACAATAACTGAAGAAGATTGGTCTGAAATCTGCCGTAATAGTGTTCGAAAATTGATTGATGCTAGATTGGCGATGATTAATTATAGTTTTATACATCAATTATATTTAACACCTGAAAAAAAAATTTAAAATTGGTTTTAGTAAGTCAGATCTTTGTTTTCGTTGTGATCAGGTTTCTGGTACTTTTTTACATGCTGTTTGGTTGTGTGATCGGTTACAACAATTTTTGAAAGGTATTCAATCTGTATTTAATAATCTATATAATCTTCATATTGTATTAGACCCTGATATATTTTTATTAGGGAATATGCAACCGTTGATTGATTTAGAATTAGATAATTATCAGATCTCTTTTATTTACTTAGCACTGGCAGTGGCCAAGAAATGTATAGCGATTACTTGGAAGAATAGAAATGTATTGTCTTTAGATAGGTGGTATTCAGAGATGAAGTTTTGTTTGGTCATGGAAAAAATATCATTTTCTATACAAGATAAGATGTCTTTTTATGAGTTAAAGTCGACCCCATTTATTGATTATATACAATTTAAATAAGTTTGAATTAATCATTTTTTCTTCTTTAAAAAACTTTTTATTATATATTTTTTCTATATATATTTTTTCTTTTTCTTTTTTTAAAGTTTTTTTTATTATTAGTTGTTTTTTTTCGTTTAAGTTCTTTTTCTTTTTGTTTTTTCATATACTTATATAATAAAAAAATTTTTGATTAATAATTAATACTTAATTAATATATATGTTTTTTTTTAATAAATATCAATCTTTTTTTAAGATATATTTTTTAATACTAATAGTATTAATTCACTCTTTATCGTGGGGGTGGGGAGGGGGGGTTTAGGGGTTAAAAATAGTTTTTTTTAGTCTTAATTTTTAGTTGTTAGGGGGAGATGCCGAGATTGGTATTTTATTAAGTATGTTACTTTGTACTTGTATTACTTTATTTTGTATTTTTTCTGTATGTGAATTACTTACTTTCTTCATATGTTAAAATTAATAAATAAAGTTTCAAAAAAAAAGAGTTGTGAACCTTTGGAACTTGTTGCCACTTTCAGGTGTGGAGGCCAGTTCATTGGGCATATTTAATGCAGAGGTTGATTGGTTCTTGATTAGTAAGAGCATCAAAGGTTATGGGGAGAAAGCAGGAGAATACATCAGCTATAATTTAAATGTCAGAGCAGGCTCACTGGGTGAATAGCCTAGTTGTGCTCTTGAGTCTTATTGTCTGTGTGCTTTAACTTTGTTTTAGAGACTTGTTGGAGAGGTTTTCAATATTGCAAGTCAACAGTCAACAGCAAGACCAGGCTGCATTATTGAACTAGATGCCATCACTGAACTTGTAAGTTAAACATCATTTCACCTCCTACAGTACTCTTTTTTAATCATTTTATGTTGTTTTTTTAAACACAAAATCTATACATTCATAATATATTTTAATAACTATTAAGTAGAGCTTCACATTATCACTTTTATGATCCAAACAGCATCTCAAATGGTTTTCCAGCCAATTAAGTATTTTTGAGGGGCAGCCATTCTAAACATGGGAATCATTTTGTGCAAAACTGGAATGTTATCATACCCATTTAAAATATTTTGCTTGTTGGCTGAGAGATTGGTCTCCATATTGGTTGGGGCAATATTCCAAGAAGTGGCTTGGAACTTTTCTCTTCTACGTAGAGGGCAGACATAATCTTGTTCTGTGCCGTAATTGAAAAGCAATGATTTCTTGTCCTACTCCCTTATTGCTCTGCTGAGAAGGATCTTCGCAGATAATGTGCATAGATTGCTGAATTACATCATAATCTTATGACTGAAGTGGCAATGCTACCAATTCTGGTCCATCCTGGTCTGAATTTAAGTTGATCAGCACTGACTTGGATAAGGCAATCTATGCAGGGTTTTTTTTTCCCTCCCCCATGCAGCTGAGTTGTTTCCTCTAATAATAATGAATAGGCTAATTGATCACAGTGCAATTTTACAAGGATATACTGGGAGTAGGGACATTTTGAATAGTGTGAATTAATCTTATTTAAAAAAAAAGGAGCAGGAACTAGCTGCCTGCCCTGCTGTTTTAATACAATCATAGCTGATATGCTGCAGGCCTCAATTCCACTTCAAAGCCTGTTCCACATAGCCCTAAATTTGCCATCTTTCAAAGTGTTTGCACACTTTTTAAATACAATATTTCTGGCCTTAAATCCTCTAGGTTCACCACTCTGAGGAAAAATTCTTGTGTTCCTCAGTTTTAAAAGACTACCCTCTTATCTTGTAATTGTTCCTCCTCATTTTACACTCTCCTATTTGTGGAAACGTCTAAGCATCTTGTCACTTCCCCCCCCCACCCCTTGAGATCATACAAAATGCCTTCATTCTTCAGACCCCAAAAAGAATACGTCTTGCTGTTTTAGCTTTTCGTGATGGAACAATTGTCACATAACAGGAATTAACTTAATCTCTTCAGGACTACCTCAATGCTCATATGTGCTTTTATAAATAAAGGGAGCAAAACCGAATACAATAGTCTCACCTAACAGTACTTCGCTATCTCAATTACAAGCCTCACATGCATACTAACTCTGTGCTTCGTGCATTAAAGCGTCACATTCCCTCAACCTCTATCTTGTCATTGGTGGACTTGACAAACACTGGTTATGTCACACTTGGAGTCTTATATGCAGTTCAGGTTTCTGCTGAAGAATGAGTGTTGTACTGGAAAGTAGGTTGTTGCTAGGATTCGAAGACTACCTATGGGGAGAGGTAAGAAAGGCTAGGCTTGTTTTTCCTCCAGCGAAGGAAGCAGAAGAATGATAGAAGAACACAGTATTGAGAGGCATAGCTGGGGTGGAGAGCTAAAATCTTTTCACCCACGATCAAGTTATCAAAAATGAGAGGGCATGGGTTGAAGACTAGAGGAGGGGATTTTAATGGGATCTGAGGGATACATTATCTAAGCAGGGAGTAATTGAAATTTGGAACAGCTTGTCAAAGGAGATAGTGGAATGGGTTACAATTATTAATTTTAAGTGATTTAAATGGTCACAAATAGGCAAGGCACAGGAGGATATGGGAAAATGTCCTCAAAAGTTGACTTGGAACAAGGGCCTATTTTTGTGGTTTACACCACTGTCTCTTCTGTTCACATTGTGTCTTTTGTTTCATTTGCCCATTCACTCATCCTAGTCCAATCCTGCAATATGATTCAAATACCCTCATTGCAGCATGACATTCTACTTATTTTCTTGTCATCAACAAGCATCCTTCCCTAAATCTCACATATACTTCATGAATAACTGAGAGTCTAGAATTGATATTTGGGATACCCTATTATTTGCATTTTCCAGTCTGGAAAAGACCCATTTATTTCAACTCTATCTTAAAACCATAGAACTATGCCCCCTTGAGTCCATGCTGAACTCTTCCATCAACCTGCTCCCAGTCATATCCCCCCATACCACTTCCATTCATATACCTTTCCTAATTTCTCTTAGGTGTTGAAATTGAACCCACATACACATCTGCTGCTGATAACTAGTTCCGCACTTTCACAACCATCCGAGAGAAGAAGTCTCCCTGATGTTCAACATTTCACCTGGAACTCATCCCCTTTAGTGCCTGTTTCACCCAATCTCAGTGGAAAATGCCTGCTTCCATCCACCCTGTCTACCCCTCATAATTTTGTATACTCCATCCAATCTTTTCTCATTCACGGGAGCTTCAGGGAATAAAGTCCAAACCGATTCAACTTTTTTCTGATAATTCAGCTCCTCAAGTTCTGGCAATATCCTTGTAAATTTTCTCTGCCTTCTTTCAACCTTATTGATATCTTTCCACTAAGTAGGTGACTAAATCTGTACTTAATATTCCAAATTTTGCCCTGCTAATATCTTGAACAATTTCAACATAACATTCCCATAAGCAATACTTTGATTTATGAAGACCAATGTAGCAAAAGCTGTCTTTACAACCCTGTCAACATCTGATGCTACTTCCAAAGAATTATATATCTGTATTCCCAGATACCTCTGTTCTATCACTCTCTGCAGTTTCCTATTGTTTACTGTGCAAGTCCTACCCCAGTTTGTCCTCCCAAAGTGCAACACTTCAGACTTGGGCTTCAAAATAGCATATGGAATTTAATAAGGACATTTTTCCAGCTGGTCCAGATCCTGTGTGTCCAAATATTTGTACATCCAGTAACTTAGAATACCTTCTAATAACTTGCCCATTACAGTTGTCAGAATCACCAGCCTCTAATTTCAGGATTATTTTTAGAACCTTTTTTAAACAACTGAACAATATTAGCTATCCTCCATTCTCCCACCACCTAATCTGTGGCTAAAGACGTTTTAAATACCTCTGCTCATGTCCCTGTAATTTTTGCATGAGCTTTCCTCATGGGCTGAGGGGCTACCTTGTCAGGTCCTGGGATTTGTTCACCCTTATTTGCCTCAAGACCATAAATACCACCTCCTCTCTATAGGGTCCTTGTTCTTTTGCCTCATTTCTTTTCACTCTATCTCCCAATTAAATATAGATGCAAAAAAATTGTATTTAAGGTGTACCCCATGTCTTTCGGCTCTGAACATTCTGGTCTTAGTGGATTGATTTTAAACCTTGCTATCCTTTTGCTCGTATTGTATCTTCAGATGCTTTTGAGATTTTTCTTCACCTTGTCTGCCAGAACAATCCCATGCTTCCTTTTAGCCCTCTTGATCTCTTGTTTTCTTGCATTTCTTGCACTCATGTGCTTCATTTGTTTCTTGCAGCCTTTCCCTTACATCCACCTCCTTTTTTCTAACCCAGGGTCTCATTCTTGCATGATAACCAGTCTTTAGTCAAAGTTGAAAAGTTTCTCTCAAAACATTTTCCCTTTCATAAAATCATATCACTTTGTTTTCATTGTAATAAGGTTTTTAAATACGAGTAAAAAGAGAAATGCTGGAGGAACTCCACAGGTCTCATAGCATCCATTGGAGATCGAGACATCCAAAGTTCCTAAAAGTGAGATCTACTGAGTTCCTCTAGTATTTCTGTTTTTATTACAATCACAGCAGACTTTTGTGTTTCACTCCTATAAATATCAGTGCCTTCTCATTACAGACTTACCAATAACAGGTCTAAGTAAAGAGGCCTATGGTTTCTTGTTTTTGTCTCCCTCCCTTTTTGAAAAAGAGATTCTTCAATGGCTCTGCCAACTCTGCAGCCTCTAAACTCTTTAGATGCTAGCCATGAGATTGTCTGCCTTTAATTCCATTAGTTTTTCCAATACCTTTCTACTTATGATAGAGGATTGTTGTGTTTTTCCACACTTTGATTTGTTTTTCTTCCCTTTTCCTCTTTCTCATCTTTCTATCCCTCTTCCTTTTTCCTTTCTCCGCCCTTTACCCCAATGTTCTCATTTAAACTTTCCCTCATTTTTCTTTTTAATTTATTTGAGTCATGTATGAAGAACATTTTTAATTTCATAATTATTTCTTTTGCTTTATTTTAGCGTGGGAAGGAGACACAGTTGCTTCATGTCTTTAAAGAGGATTTTGTATTGGTTAATCAACCAGTGAAAGGACAAAAAAATGAAAAAACCAGTACAAACAAAACAAGTCCACAGCAGCTAACAGGTATAGTCGTGCTTCATGCTATCATTCCATTTATAAAATAGTTCTACAACCATTGTTGGAAAACACAAACCAATTTTGCTGGAAATCTGAAGTAAGCAGAAAATGGTGGAAACGTTTGGCAACATCTGTGGAAAGAGAAACAAATGTCATATTTTAGGCTGAAAACTGGGAAAGGGATAGAAAGGACAAAGTGATTATCTCTGCCAGGGTTGCAGAAATGAAACTGATGTTTAGGAATTTAATGTTGCACTTGGTTCACTGACTGTGAAGTGCTTTTTGTCTTGTTCAATTTGTAACTTCTATCATGTCTCAGATGATGTGGTGATTTTGCTACTGAGCTTGAGCAGTACATTACTACATTCGTTCATAGTTTTAAAAGAAAATGCAATTTCACAGATTTTAATTTTTTTGTGCAGTTTAATATTTTGCACTCCACTTTTATCTATTTTAAAATAAACAGATTTTCCACTGGAATGACCTTCTCAATCTTTGATCTTCTATCATTTCTATGCATTTAGTTTCATTTTTTCGTAAAGCGATTAATTAATTCCTATTAGACTTGTGTCTCATTTGTATGGTGGCTCCTTTTGAGATTTTGGACATAAAGAATCAGAATTTACTGACATGTTCAAGTCATGAAATTCGATGTCTTGCAGCAGCATCAAAGTGCAAACGTTCATATCTTAACCATCTTACAACAATAATATTAAAAAAAGAGAAATAATAATGTATGAAAAGGAAGGCAGTGTCTTTGGTTCATTGATTATTCAGGAATCTGATAGCAGTGGGGAAGAAGCTGTCCTTGTGCTGTTAGTGCTCGTCTTTAGGCTCCTGTACCTTTTTCCCAATTGGTAGCAGAGTGAATAGGGCGTGGCCTGTGTGGTGGAGGCATTAAGGGTAGAGGCTGCTTTTGTAAGACACCCTCAAGTAGATGTCTTTGATGGAGGGAAGTCTGGTGCCTGTGATGTTGCAGGCCGAGTTAGCAACCCTCTGGAGTTTTTTCTTGTCTTGTAATTTAGCGTCTCCATACTAGACAGTGAAGCAACCAGCCAGAATGCTCTCCAAGGTACACCTGTAGAAGTTTTCAAGAGTGTTTGGTGACATACCGAATCTCCTCAAACACCTCACAAAGTATAGCAGCTGCCAAGCCGCCTTGGTGATTGCATCAACATGGAAGCTCCAGAACAGATCCTCGGAGATGCTGACACCCAGAAATTTGAAGTTCTTGACCCTGTCCACTACTGAGCCCTCGATGAGAACTGGGTTATGTTCCCCTGACTTCCTCCTGAAATCCACAATCATCTCCTTGGTTTTGCTGATGTTGAGCGCACGGTTGCTGTTGTTACACCATTCAACGAGTTGATCAATCTCCTGTACGCTTCCTCATTGCCGTTTGTGATTTTGCCAACAACTATGGTGTCATTGACAAATTTGTAGATAGTATTGGAATTGTTCCAAGCCACATAGTCATGGATAGAGCAGTGGGCTAAGCATGTATCCTTGGGGTGCATCTGTGTTGATAATCAGTGAGGAGGAGATCTTGTTTCCAATTCATACTGATTCTTTTTCTTCCAATAAGAAAGTCAAGGATCCAGTTGCAGAGGGGGTACAGAGTTTATAGTTTATTGACCAGCACTGAGGGTATAATGGTATTGAAGGCTGAGCTATAGTCATGAAGATCAGCTGTATGTATGTAGGCAAATTGTCGAGGGTCCAAATCTTTGCTTGGGTACATGTTAATTCTGGCCATGACCAGCCTCTCAAGACATTTCATCACAGTAGAAATTAATGCTATTGGATGAATAGTGGTTGAGGCAGCTCACACTGTTCTTGGGTACCGGATGCCCTTTTCAAGCAGTTGGGAACCTCAGACTGCAGCAATGAGAGGTTGAAAATGTCCGTGAACGCTTCAGCTAGTTGGTTGGCGCAGATTTTCAGTAGCATGTCAGGTGCTTTATTAAAATAATATTATCTAAGTTTCAGTTTTTTTTCCATAGTTGAATTGCAATCTCTAAAATGCACTATATGTTTTAATTGACTACAGAGGATTGTCAACATCGTGGTTAAATCATTGACCTTTTACTGCAGTGACTTGAACTGGACCATGGCAGCTGAGGAATTTCAATTGAGTTGATTAGATTTGTATAAAAAGAAGCTCATAGTAGCAATGGTGTCAATGAAACCATCTGAATGTAGGGGAAAAAGCTATCAGGTCATCAATAATTTCCGGAAAAGAAGTCAGCCACCCTTGCCAAGACTTTCATATCAGGGCAGCAATGCTGTTGACTTTTAACTTCCCAAGGTTTCAGCTCGGTTTCCAGTTGCATCATGTTCAACAGGAAAGAGACTGCATAAAACATCTGGTATCCAAGCAACCACCAGATTTTGGCACACAAAAGCAATGTCAACCAAGCAACAAAAAAAAAGCAGTGATGCTGTTACAGCAGCACTCTCCTTGGTGCAGACCTGAGAGAGTTAGGAATGGAGACATCGAACCACCTCCGTGGGTGTTATGATTTCAGATTGACTATCAGAGTACATACCACCCTGAGAATCTTTGTGCGCAGGTGAGGCAGAATTATCACTTATTGGTAGTGAAAAAAGCCTGTACACAGCATCTACATGAAAACAAATAAAGAACTGTAAGCAGATAACGAATGCTGTCCACTACAAGTTTTAAGTGCCCTGTCAACTGGCATGGCAGTGTTTTTCTTTTAAAACATGCTGGCACCCATGCTCGGCAGCAGTCGACAGAGATCACCGGCTCTGGGACACCAGTGGGCTGCCATAGGACACGGAAGTTCAAATTTAGGTCGAGTACCTATATGATATCACGTACGACACAGCAAATAGTTTTTGCAGAATAATGGGCATTTGGAATGCATTGTCATAGGTGGTTATTGGAGGCTGGTACAATAGGGACTTTTAAAAGACCTTTACAGAAATTTAATACAAGAAAAATGGGTTATGGGTGTAAGGTCAGGAAGATTTAGTTTGTTCATTAGGTTTCTATTGGTCAGCACAACATCGAAGGCCAAAGAGCATGCACTATGCTGCAATGTTCTGTGTTAACCCGGAGATTCTTTTTCCCGTGGGCCAGGCAAATTTCTACTTTTCAGTAGCAGAAAAAAACTGTACAAAAGAAAAAAGATGTACAAAGAGAAATGTAAACCACGAATCAAATGTAAAGAAACTGTACAGATACAGAAGAAATACATATTCAGTAATAAATAATGTGCAAAGTCTTCAAATGAATCTGAGTTTGTTCTTTATTAGGAGTTCCATGGTGGAGGGCTAGCAACTTTCCTGAATCTGGTGGTACAAATCTTGTGACCCCCTCTCCCTCTTTCCTGATGGCAGCAAACAGCATAGCTGGGTGATGTGGATCCTTGATGATTGCTACTACCCTCCGACTGCAGTGTTCCTTGTAGATTTTCTTAATGATGATCAGAATTATGCCTGTGATTTACTGGGCTTTATCAATGCATTTTGCCAAGCTTTCTGCGCTGCCCAAACCAGGCCATGATGTAGCTGATTGGCAAGCTTCCAACTTCACATCTCTAGAAGTTCGCCAAAATTTCGAATGACATATCAAACTTTGTTAAATCTCTGAGGAAGAAGAGGTGCTGATATGCTTTCTTCACAATGACCTTCGTTTGTTGGGTTCAGGAAAGGTCCTCCGAGATAGTGACCTCTTAGAAATTTAAATTTGCTCAACCTCTCCACCTCTGATTTCCCCCCCCCACCCCGATATTCATTGGATCATACCACCTCTGGTCTTTCCTTTTAAAGTCCACAATCTGCTCTTTGGTTTTGCTGACATTGAATGTGAGATGATTGACAGTACACCATTCAGCCAAGTTTTCAATCACCTCCTGTATGCTGACGCATCAACCCATTTTATACAACTCACTACCATGGTATTGTCAGCAGATTTGTAAATGATGTTGTTGTACCAAGCCACAAAGTCATGAGTATAAAGTGAGTCGAGCAGAGGACTAAGATGATGGAGATAGATTGTGAGATCTTCTATCAATCTTCACTGATTGTGGTCTGGAGGTTAGGAAATCCAGGATCCACTTACACAGTGAGGTATTGAAGCCCACGTTTTGGAGTTTGGTGATCATGTTTGATGGGATGGTGGTGTTGAATGCCAAACTGTAGTCAGTAAAGAGCATCCTAATGTATGTATTTTTGCTGTCCAGGTGCTCGAGGGTTTTATGTTGAGCCAATTAGAGGCATCTGCTATAAACCTGCTGCTGCAGTAGATAAATTCGTACTGCTCTATGTCACTGCTCAGACAGGAGCTGATGTGCTTCAACAACACCCTCTCATAACACTTCATCCCTGAGTGCCATTGGTTGGTAGTTATTTAGACAGGTGAACAACTTGCTTCCCACCTGCCTAAAAGGAGACATCTGGCATACTTACCCCACAGGACAGCAGACCAGTGAGGAGCTCAGCTGAAAGACTATCATCAGGCTGTGGATTACTGGAGACTGGCAGCCAGAGGACTTGGGGGCTGCTGGAAGCTAGTTTTTGGAACCAGGGATTGGTACCGAGATCCATGAGGGTGCTGATGGCAAGAGGGGGTCCCAAAAGGTTTTGGGTGTTTCCATCTTCCTGATCACATTGGAGGTTCAAAACTGGGAGCTCAGAATCGTCACTGGAGGAGGCAGGAGGCCATATGCCTTTAGAGGTTGCAGGACTGCAGGAAACAAATCCAAGGACACTTGGAATATGGTCTTTTTGATTCTCTTTCATACCTCTTTGTGTACCTTATGGCTTGCAAAAGTTGACAAATTGTGTGTGTTTGTTACATGACAATAAAGGAATCTTGAAAGTTCTTGATACAGATATCTGTGACTAATGTTTAACTTGAGCAACTTAATCAATGGGCAAATCAGATCTGGCTTACTTGCAGAATCCTAGCTTGCAGCTAATGCACAGAGAGACCCTCCCTCCCTCCCTCATAAACTCTGGGTATGTCCCATACTACAAGCAAGATAAAGGTTAAGTTTATTGTTGCCTGTGCTGAGGGACAGATAAAAAGTTTCTTTTTTTTGTGTGCTACGTAGCAATTGTTCTTGTATACAAGTTCAGCAAATAAAACAGTATGCAGTGCCTTCTGGAATTCCAAGTGTACAACATTCACCTATTTCTCTCTAGTGACTGCACTGGTTATATCCTCAATGGATTTCGGTAAATTTGTGAAACATGCCTTTCATGAATCCATGCTCCATCTGCCTGATGCAATAATTTCATCCAGATGTCTTGCTATTTCGTTGACAGTTTCGAGCACTTTCCTGACTACAGGGTCAAGGTAACTGGCAAATTGTTGTCTATCTTTTGCCTACATCCTTAAACAGTGGATGATATTTGTCTCCTTCCAATCTACTGAAACATGCCCAGAATCCAGAGAACATAGTTAAATTATCACAAACCCCTGTACAAAAGTTTGTTATTTCTTGCATTATCTGGGATGCATTCCTTCAGGATCATGGGACTCGTCTCCCGTATCAAGGTCCCCGCCTCCATCACATCCTTAATATCTCTAGAATGTTTGACGTGAAGATCTAAGCAAAATAATCATTCAGTGTTTGGGTATTTCCACTATACCATACCTTCCAAAGGACCTGTGTTCTCTTTATCCACCCTTTTCCACTTCATTATCACCATAAAAATTTGAACTGGTGAATTCATATCATCTCTATTGAATAATTGTTGGAAGAACTGAGAATAACATGTGAAGATAGGCAAATATGTCCATCATCAATTATTATCAAAATGAAGGATGTTGTTGAAATCATTGCCTGACAGATTTTGTTTGCCAGCAACCAATTAACTGATGTACAAGATTTGTGAACCAATTCTCCTTGCAACTTTAAATTTGGACATACTCTGTACAGCATGGTAACAGGTCCTTCCGACCCATGAGCCCATGCCGCCCAAATACTCCTTTGAAGGGTGGGAAGAAACCAGAGCACCCAGTGAAAAACCATGCAGTCACCAGGAGAATGTACAAGCTCCTTGCAGATCGCGCCAGATTCAAGCCCATGTGGCTGGTCCTGTAATGACATTGCGCTAAGTGCTTTAATCCAAACATGGCCAAAAGAGTTGAATTCTGGAGGTGAAGTGGGAGCTCACTGTTCTCAATATTAAGGAAAGTTTGTGACCTGGAAAATGTCAAGCAGAATTTGTGGAAAGAAAAACACTGTAAACATTTTAGATTGTCGATTCCTGATGGAAAAATAAATTAAAAGTTGAAATCGATGATCACTAAGGTAACTCTGCTCTGATGGGAGTCGGAGCGGAATCATCTAAATTATGCTTCACGCAAAAGAGTAAATTTGTGAATGTTGGAGATAAAAATCACCTCTGACCAGTACTTAATGTGTTCAAAATTAAAAGTAATTTTATCAATTACCTCCCCCCCCCCCCACCCCCCACTTCATCAAGTAAGGAGGGGAGATGTTCTGGTGTTGGCTTCGTTTAATTCTAATTGCAACACAGCTATTTCTACTGAAATGCAACAGGATCTGGACAACAATGAAGCATGTGCTGAAAAGTGGCAGATAATATTCATACTGCATAAGTGTAGGAAAATTACCAAAAGCAGCAGATTTCAGATTTTGTTTTGTCAGAATACATACATAACATCACATACAGCCCTGAGATTCTTTTTTCTGCAGACAAGGCAGAATTACTACTTTTTTGTGTGTGAAAAAATGTATACATGTAAACAAATAAAGACATTTAAACAAACTGCAATACAGAAAGGAAAAAAAAATCAATCAAGTGCCCAAGTAAGAGTCCTTACATTAGTCCCTGATTGAGTTTGTCGTTGGAGTCTGA
This sequence comes from Narcine bancroftii, assembly GCF_036971445.1. Classification (NCBI taxonomy): domain Eukaryota; kingdom Metazoa; phylum Chordata; class Chondrichthyes; order Torpediniformes; family Narcinidae; genus Narcine; species Narcine bancroftii. The sequence continues at coordinate 210,505,896 of NC_091469.1, forward strand.
TGGTGGAGGGATAACAGCTGTTCTTCCTGAACCTGGTGGTGTAAGTCTTGTGGCACCTAAACCTCTTTCCTGATGGTGGCAGCGAGAACAGAGAATGTGATGTGATCCTTGATAATTGCTGCTGCTCTCAGACAGCAGTGTTATGGCGGGGAGGGTTTTGTCTGTGATGTCCTGGGCTGTTTTCTACCTTTATGCTCGGGGTTATTGGTGTCTCCATACCAGACTGTGATGCAGCCAGTCAACACACTTTCCACCACACATCTATAGAAATTTGCCAGGGTTTCCGATAGCAAAAGTCCACAAACTCCTGAGAAGTAAAGGTGCTGAAGTGCTTTCTTGACTTTGCCATTAGTGTGTTGGGTGCAGGAAAGTTCTTGATTCCCCAAAACTTAAATTTTCTCACCCTCTTCATCTTTGTTCCCCAATGATCACTTCTGGTTTTCCCTTCCTGAAGTCAACAATCAACTCCTTAGTTTTGGTTACATTGAGTGTGAGGTTGTCTTTATTTTAAATTTTGATTTGGAAGACTGAAAGTTGATATAATACTAAGACAAAAATTGTCATAAATTTTCATCTAGATTTTAAAAAGTGTAGGTGATGTAGAAAATCAGCTGTTTAGCTGTAAAATGTTATATGTATACCATTAAGGAAGCAGGGAAATTTTTGATTATAATTTGGTGGGGGTTGGTACAAATTGGTGATTATAATTTTTTGAAAAAATGCCTTCATAGTAAATCTATGCATCCTGAATATTCATGAACTTAAAAGGATGGAGAAGGAGAGAAACCAGAGAGCCTTAGACTAGTTGTTGGAAAAATACTGGAGCTGATTATTCAGATGTAACAATGGGATAGTTGAATTCATGACACTTGTGGTTTCATGAAAAAATAAATTGTATTTGAAGATTTATTGAAGTTCTTTGAGTATTTTGTAAAATGGGTAAGGAGAAATGGCTGTCAAGCATTTGAATTACCAAAAGATATCATAAAATAACAAGGTAAAATTTTACTGCAAAAAACAAGGGCTTGTGCATTGTTACTAGAAAAATTTTAATTTTTTTTCAGGCTTAGTGAATTGGAATACTGCTTAAAGATATTAATTATTACTGAACAATATAAGTGGCTCTTAATCAAGCTGGATTGCCATTCCCTCAGATGGTCTAATTTTTTTTTTAATGTTAAAAATCTTACTTTAGTTTACAAATATCTTTATAAAAAGAAAAATACATTTGTTTTAATTTCACATCCAGTAATTTCAGTCTTTTCAAGCATAAATTGTTCTTTATATCTCTTGCACATTTCAAATTCATGGACTATTTGACTGAAACCATACTTACATTGAATAGTTTGAATTGAAAGAATTTGAATCAAAAGGTGTTAACTGTTGTATTTTAAATTTCTTGTTTTGACAGTGTCTTTGAAATATTTTGTTCCAGAGGTGCAGTGCAGCCGAGCTCACTGGAGTGCCGCTTCGGCTCCTCAAGAGCAGCTCCGGCACCTCCTTGTCGCCGTTTTTCTGAGCTCTAGCACCCTAAAAATTAGCACTGTACTCCTGTTTAGTTCACCAGTAACCTTTTGTCTCTGCAATGTATAAATTAACCAATTTCTTTTACTTGCAGAAAACTCACAGAATGCATTTTCTGAAAAATTCTTTTTGGTGGTAATTGAACACAAACAGAATGGCCGTTCACTTTTGCATATGTGGCATTTACACCTGAAATCTGAACCAATCTCGATAGGTAGGTTCTGTTTAAATGTTAGATTTTAAAAGCTTGAAAGTTGAAATTGCATAGCATGCGGATGAAAAAAATCCATACTGAATTAAAGATTAATAAATTTAACTGAATATGGAACCATGCCCTTTCATTATGTTAATTTTTTTTACAAAGAAAATTCTTGTAAGTTATAAATGTTAACTGCATTAACAAAACATAAAGCCTCAGTGTAACATGGGATGAACGGAAATTGATTTATTCCAAATCTTGATGTACTAATTTTGTTTTACCTTTATTTTAATGTCATTTTTATAACTCTAACACTCATTAATGGTTTTAAATTCATCATTGCAGGATGTTTCACAATAAATTTGTAAAGAAATAAATTTTGATCTGGAAGTTCACAGGTACAATCTGGAGAAAAATAATTATACTGAGGAGAAGACACACCAGAAAATTATATTGCCAAATTGTTGCTTAAACTCCTTATATTATTCATGAAGATTGATGCTATTTTTGTTGTGGTGACATGCTCTTATTTGTTATCACATTTTAAAAATAATGATGCTGATGTAATGAAAATTATGATGCTTGATAATTCTGTTTGAAGATCTATAAACCTTTTTTCAGAAAAACCTGAAAGAAAATGTTAACATTAGGGCATCATCTCAGATGAGATCGAAACCCTCTCTCAAAACTCGAGTTTTTTAAGAAATTGACCATTAGAAAGAAAGAAGATACAAAACTTGTTTGTCTAATATCTGTGAAGCACGAAAAGTCTGCAGATGCTGTGATTGGAGGAAAAATACCAAAATGCTGCAGGAACTTAGCAGCATCCAACCAGATGGCATTATTATTGACTTCCTTGCTTTCCATTAGCCACCACTCCCCACCCAACCCCCATGTCTCCACACCTGGAGCTATATTTCTCTCTTTCCTTTTCCCTGTGTCCTTTACCTCAGCTCTGCATTCAAAAGCCAAACCTCCCCCCTCGTCCTATCAATTCTATATTTAATTTTGTTTTTAATTTAAATTTAAATTTAGACATACAGCATGGTAACAGGCCATTTTGACCGACAAGCTTGTGCTGCCCAATTTATACCCAATTAACCTGCACCCCTGGTACGCTTTGAATGGAGGGAGGAAACTGGAGCCCTGGGGGAAAACCCATGCAGACACAGGGAGAATGTACAAACTCCTTACAGACAGTGTGGGATTTGAATCCCGGTCCCAATCGCTGGTGCTGTAACTGCTACACCAAGAGTGCTACTGTTCTTTTCTCCTTGCCTCTTCTTCTTACCCAGTTATCACTTTTTGTCTATTGGTCTTTACTCCTCCTCTGTACTATCCTGGTGTACTGCTTCTTCCCATGCATCAAAGAAGCGCTCAAGCCAGTGACGTCACTAATATATCTTTACCTCCTTTGGATGCTGTGAGACCTGATGAGTTCCTCCAGCATTTTTCTGTCCAATATCTGCTACTGTTTGGTGCTGTACAAGGTAGACCTGAATTTTGTACTCATTAGGCTGAAATAATGTTGGATCCTAATGTTCTCCTATACCCCTACTAGCTTGACAAAGATGCAGAAATAGAATCTTGGTGGCCATCTGTCTCCCAAGAGGAGTTTAGCAAGGTATAAAATCAACAGTGTATTTCAAAGGGTGTACCTTGTAATGTGCTTGATAGCCTTTGAGAGCAGGCAAGGCTTGGCCAAGATTGACAATGAGTGAACAACAGAAATTTCCAGAAGAACTCTCAGCATAATTTGGGCACAATTTTCAAATTCCATCTTGAATATAATAGTTACATTGATGAAAATGCAACTTAACCCACTAATTCACTTTTTTCCACGAACCAGATGATCTCTCATCTCATGTCAACTTTTTCATTGAACATGTTTTTGACGTGATAGTACGCACAATACAAAATAATTCTTGACAGAACAGCAAAATGTATAATATGATTGTGATAATGTGTTTGACAGTTAAATTTAACCAATTGATTTTTTTCTTTAAGATCACTCCACCGAGAATTCTTTGCTATCTCCAGAGGAACAAAATGGCTCTTCCCCTGAAAAATTGTATTCTCCTTTCTTCAAAAAATACCAAGCCTGTAAAGCAAATTTGCAGAGTGCCAGTCGACTAGCTCTCATTTCGACAAGAGTTTATAGTCAAGAATTATCTCTGCCAGAAGATGTTGAAATAATTAGAGCCACTCCATCTGCAGGTAAGTTTGTGCTCGTTTGCTAAAATGAAATAAGGTGCTTAATAGACTCAAGTTCTCTTTTCTCTAAACCCCCCTCTGCCCATCTAAACCTTCCTCTGCCCATCTCTTCACCTCTCCTACCTGCTGCCCAATATCTTATCACCTTTTGCCCTCCGCCTTCTCCTATCCCCCCCCCCCCCCAAACTTCCAGGCTCTTTCCTCTTTTTTTGATAAACTTGACATCACCTTTCCTACTTTATTCGATAAAGGGTCACAATCGAATGCATTGAGTGATCACTTCTGTTCATGGATGGTGCCTGACCTGACCCACTGGTCCTTCCAGTGTTTGTTTATTCACTCAAGATTCCAGCATCAGTAATTTTATTCAGTTCTTCGACTACAGGAGTTGTGCCATTGGACTTGCAAAGTTACTGATGTGGCATTGTTTAAAAAGGTGTAAAAGATGAATAGGATTCCAGGCTCATTCAAAATAAATTACAGATAAAAATATAGGATACCTGATTCTATTGCCTGAGGCACAGAATTTCAGAATCAGAATGTCTTTCTCAATGCAAGTACATTTCCACCTCATAAACTGGAGTGCTGTGAAGATTTATGCTCACCACAATGTGTTTAAAATATGAATAGGACACATAGGAGAAACATGAATGCAGAGGAAATAGTAGTAAGAGCAGGCCATTCAGTGTTTTGAGCTTGCTCTGCCATTCAGTACCTCATAGAGTACCTCCTCTAATCTCGTGAAACTTTTTGAGTCAAAATGATTTGAAAGAATGTTGCCAGGCCCACATCTCCTTCCAGCCTTCTGCCGATCTTTATATTTCCAACTGCCACCGAAACTTCAACCTTTTTGACTTGACCACTTCCTTCACTTATTCTAATCTCACCCCCCTTGGAACGCTCTGCCTTCCACTGTCCATGCACCAATCTCACCCTCACTATTAAACCTGCAATCGAGGCTGTCACAGTTGTTCTCTGGCATACTGACCTCTACCTTACTGAAGCAAGATGACAGCCCTCAGACATTTCCTGTTACTTATGCCCCACCAAAAATAGCAAACCATTATCTCATGCACTAACTCTGACATCATCACTTTTGGTCATCTCGGTTCCACGGCCTCTAACCTGAATGTTTGCCATCTCTGCACTGTCCGCTTCTACCTCCTACCCCAGATCCACAGCCCAATTGTCCCACTAGACCCTTTGTTTCCACATGCTCTTGCCCTACTGAACTGATATTTGCTGTCCTCGTCTTTGTCCCCCATGGTGCGGTCCCTCCTTACCTACAGCCACAATACCTCCATCACTCAACAACTTCCAGTTCCCTGAACTCGACCACCTTATCTTTACCATGGATGTCAAATCTCTAGGCACCTCCATCCCCCACACCAAAGTCATCAAAACACTTTGTTTCTTCCTCAACAACAGACCCAACCTGTCCCCTTCCACCATCTTCAACTTTTTTAACCTCCTCTGGCTGGTAGAATTTGTTCTCATCCTCAGTAACTTTTCCTTTCATTTGTCTCACTTTCTCCAAGTCAAAGGGGTAGCCATGGGTGCCCACATTGGGACCCAGCTATGTCTGCCTTTTTGTCGGCTTTATGGAGCAATCCATGCTACAAGCCTACACAAGCAAGGCTCCTCAACTCTTTCTCCGCTACATTTACGACTACATTTGTGCTGCCTCACGGACCCATGGTGACCTCATCAACCTTATCCACTTTGCTGCCAACTTCCACCCTAACCGCAGATCGATTTGGTCCTTCTCTAGCAACACTCTCTTTTATCATTCTCTCTCTGTCTCTATTTCAGGAGACAAACTGTTGACAGGCATTTTCTACAAACCCATTAGCCCCCATTGTTACCTTGACCACACCTTTTTACACCCTGTCCCCAGTAAGGATTCTCTTTCTTTCTTGCAATTCCTCTGTCTCCATTCCTTCTGCTCCCAAGATGAGGTATTCCATGCCAGATCATCCGATTTGTCCTCCTTCAAAACAAAATGTGGCACTACATCAAATCTGCCCTCACCTGTATTGCCTCCATTTATCACTCATCTCTCCTGGCCGCTATGCCCCCAGATGCCACAGGAACCAGGTGCCCCTTGTCAACCTCTGCACTAGCCTCTGTATCCAACCAATTATCCTCTGCAATTTCCTCCACCAACAACATGATCCCACCATCAGACCTATCTTCCCCTCTCCACCTTCTGCAGGGACTGCTCCCTCCATGACTCCTTCGTCCATTCATCCCTTCCCACCAATCGGCCCCTGGTTCCTACCCCTGTGACCATAAGAAATGCTACATTTGTGTCCACACCACCTCCCTCACCACTATTTGGGGTCCCAAACAGCCCTTCCAAATGAAGCAATGCTTGTGAATCTCCAAGGGTAATCTACTACATCCAGTGCTCCTGTTGTGGCCTCCTCTATATCAGAAAGACTGAGTGCAAACTGTGGTGGTGGTGGTGGGGTGGGGGGGGGTTGCTTTACCTTCTCTCCCTCTACTGTAATAGAGGGATCTCCCTATGGCAACCCATATCTGTCCATGCACTGACAAATTACAAATTTGAGGAACAACACCTCATACTCCTGGGCACCTTTGAACCAGATGGCATTAACATCAACATCTCAAGTTTCTGTTAGGCAACACCACCCCCCAGCCCTGTCTCTGTCTTTATCCCTCTCCCTTTGTCCAGTTCCTCACCCTCACCCTATCTTTGTCACCTTTCCTCCAGCTCGACATTGACAGAACTACCCCAATCAGTTCTGTTTTTTCTCTCCAGCCCTTTTATTCAGGCCCACTAAAGGCCTCTTGGCTGTTAGCCAGTGCTCCTCTCTGCCCTTTCTTCCCTCTTTTTATTTGGGCATCTATCTGCTTTTTGCTCATACGAAGGCTCAGACCTGAAATGTTGGATATATATCTTTGCCTCCTCTAGATGATGCAAGGCCTGATGAGTTTCTCCAGCACTTTTGTGTATCTGCAGACTTTTATTTGTTTAAGGAGGCTGAGGTTATTTTCTTTGGAACAAAAAGCATTGGCATTTAATTGGGTGCATTAGGTTAAGAAAGACATAGGTCCTTTGTTTTTTTCTTTTCTATTTTCCTAGCAGCAAGATCAATGAGGGGACATGGAGTCGTTAAAATTTAGATTACAAAGGGTAGAGAAAAATTATCTCACTTAATGAATAGTTGGGGTCTGGAATTTGATACCTGACAGAGCAGAGGTGGCAGAGTCCCTCATCACAATTAGAGAATACCAAGATGCCCCTTACGAATGCAAATTTCAGGCTTTGGACCAAATAGGATTAACCATTTTCATTTTTGGCTGACATTGAAGGGCATGAAAGGATTGAATGGCTTCCTTCCATAAAATTCTGATTTACAAACCGGCCCTTTTACTCATCAATAACTCGTATTCTTGGCTGATATAGATATTCCAGAAATACACTTGAAAATGGCGCCGTCAACTAGACTATGAAAGTATTTCTGAAAATGTTTTGGAACCAATATTTTTGGTTAAATCTCCGACCTGGAGTTTTTTGTTTTTGTGCAAGTGAATAGACTATTAAACTTCGTAAAGAGCTTCCATTTCTGAATTTGATTGTTTTCATGCTCCTGATGAGGGTCTGATAAATAAACCCATTCTTGATTGTCAAGTCAAGAGCTTCACCGGAAAATGTGAAAAGGACCTTGACCAATTCTAATTTCATTCATTTTGCCCTTGCCCACTTTATTCTTGATCAGCAACACCAAAGTTAATGGTAGAGATCGCATTTCTTTCTAAAATGTTATTAACTGTGTCATCAAGGCAAAAGTACAGGCAACTGCAATGTTAGTCATTTGGAGAACAGAAATTCATTCATACAAAATTCAAAAATTAAACAAGTACTCTGTATCTCAAAATTAAAAAGAAAACAGATTTTATCTCATTTTTCCCCAAGTTTAATTTTGATTTAGTGCATCAAGTTCATTTCCGTCCTTTTCAAGAATTTTTGATATTATTTGCCAAGATGTCCAATACAGTGTTACCAAGTTAAGTGCACGTTGTAAACCTAAGTAATCACTTATTTGTGAGTTGTATCATTAAATGATCTTATCCACATTTGATGCACATTTTAAAGGATGTGCCTATTCAAACAGAAGGCTGGAAGATTATATGCACATACAGTCACTGCTCCAAAATCTGCTGCTGGCCACTTAAATTATTTAGTTTAGAACTTTTTCTTTCTCTTTGGCTTGGCTTCGTGGACGAAGATTTATGGAGGGGGTAAAAGTCCACGTCAGCTGCAGGCTCGTTTGTGACTGACAAGTCCGATGCGGGACAGGCAGACACGGTTGCAGCGGCTGCAGGGGAAAATTGGTTGGTTGGGGTTGGGTGTTGGGTTTTTCCTCCTTTGCCTTTTGTCAGTGAGGTGGGCTCTGCGGTCTTCTTCAAAGGAGGTTGCTGCCCGCCAAACTGTGAGGCGCCAAGATGCACGGTTTGAGGCGATATCAGCCCACTGGCGGTGGTCAATGTGGCAGGCACCAAGAGATTTCTTTAGGCAGTCCTTGTACCTTTTCTTTGGTGCACCTCTGTCACGGTGGCCAGTGGAGAGCTCGCCATATAACACGATCTTGGGAAGGCGACTAGAGTTGCATTAATTATCATTACTATTTGGAGAAAAACTTGCATAAGAATGTACAGTAAAATCCCCATTATCCAGCCTGGGGGCGGTCTCCCTGTTTTCTGGTGGCCTGTATGAATCTGATGCTTCCCCAGAGTCTGCAACTACTCGTGGCTACTGTCAATCATAGGCACCACCATCTTGGGTGCAGAAACCGGACTCGCAGTATTTTTAAATAAAACCATTGTCAGCTCCATTTGCAGGTCATTCAAAGGCTGTCCGGAGCCGATGGTAGTCAAACTGGATAGTTGGACACTGCTGGATCACTGTGTCTCCACTCCCCGCTCTTTAAGGATCCCCACCAGCCATAGTGCTGCCATTATAGCAGCTCTGGCAATGCTGCCATTTTGAATCATAGTAAAATCCCCATTACAGAATCCCAATTACAGATAAAGCCTTACAAATATACTTAATACTAATAAGAAATAAAGGGGGATGGGGAGAGACCCTGAGAGAATTGCTGCCACAGTGAGTACCATTGGCAGCTCTTCATCCTGGGCACAGGCATTTCATTCCAATACAACTGCTGCAAGCAGGAAACGACTGGGGCGCTCCACTGACTGAATGTTTTCTCCCATCTTCACCAAGGCAACCTGACACACCTCCACACACGTGGCAACAGCAAAAAGAATGCACAAGCATTGAGGGGCATTGCTAGTTCAGTGGGGCAAATCTGCACAAGTCCAATGAAGTCTGAGTTCTCTACCCCCACCCCCCACGGGGTCCATCTGCCTAGTCTTAACTGTTCAATCTATTTATTTATTTTTGCCAGCCATTTCAGTTTCCAGTAGATTGAATTGTGGATTATAGGGATTTTACTCTATCCCCCTGAAACCTGAGATTCTGCAGGAAATTAGGTTTCGTGTTATCGAAAATCTGATACTGATAGTTTAATAGGAACAGAGCTTCTCTGTAACATGCAAGTCCTTGTGGATAAATGTGAAAACGTTATTTGCTCAAAAGAAATACTATTGCCTCCTTGCTACATTCCTTTGGTTAGCACAGCTTCAGTAAAGCTAAAGTACTCAAGCAGGTTCCATGCATATTTATATATAATTGTACAGAAAATCAGTAAGTTTAATATTTTTTGAGGTATATTCTGATGAAATCTAAGTGGAGCAGTTATGTGTAACTTAATTAAAGCCAATGTTTGTTTACTTTATTAATATTTTCATGAACTTTTCGTTCTCTATAATTGCAGGGCACCTGAGTTCATCATCAGTTCATCCAGCATGTCTTGCTCCATATCTTCTGGCAACTTCCTGTACAGATGGAAAAGTTAGATTTTGGTGCTGTAGGGTGTCAACTCATCAGATGTCTTCTGCAGCTGGTGATGGTGTGGAAAATGATCTAATCTATTCTTGGGAAGAATGGACTCTGCTAATTGAGGAAGGATGTCAGAACAACAGTGCAGTTAGTGTACCAGGAAGGCCTGTGGATGTAAGCTGTTCATGTACAAGCCGGCTAGCTGTAGCTTATAAAAAGACCATACCGGTTGATGAGCATTCCAGTAAATACTTCACCATGCATGTGGGCATATTTGAATGTGAATCAACTGGAGCCTCTCAATGGATTCATGAACAAACAATCCACTTGGATGACTTTAATCACACTGGTGCAATGTTGGACCCAAGAATAAGCATAGATAGTAACCTTGTGCTTCATAATAAGTATCATTTGCATTTGACCAGTGATTATCAAATGACTTTTGATGCAAAACCTTTGGTTCACTTAGATTGGGTCTCCAAGGAGGATGGATCACATATACTAACTATAGGAATTGGATCCAAACTTCTTATGTACGGGCAAGTTTCTGGAATAATACAAACTCAGACAAAAAAAGAAGCAGCAGTTTTTTCTTTGTCATTATGGGATAGTGCTAAAGAAGTATCTCAATCCAGATGGGTGCTTCTCAGAAGTTTGGATTTGGTTTCCTCAGTGGATGGATCATTGTCCCTGCCAGTTTTTCTCTCTTGGGTCCGTGATGGTATATTGGTTGTGGGTATGGATTGTGAAATGCATATTTACTCTCAATGGCAACCTCCTGGCAAAATGGATCAAATGATTACAGAAACTGAAAGCGCCAGCATTCCTTCAGTGGTGAGTCTGGCAAAGTGTGCCAGTACAAATGGATCCAACCCATTTCTATACAGAAGAAGCCTGGCAAGGTCAATGACAGGGCTAGCTCAAAGATTTTGGTGGCAGAAAGGTTCCATTTCATTGGAATATTGAAATGGAAGACTCTGGTCTTTTGAAGCATCTCATGATTTATCTCCCACTCTGCCACAATACCATCCTTGCAGCTATTGGAGTTAATGGACTTGGGTAAAATTAGGCGGGCTAAAGCCATATTGTCTCATTTAGTTAAATGTATTGCAGGAGAAGTAATCATTCTTGGCGAGACTGAAACAAGTCATGAACGGCGACTCAAATCTTTGACAATTAGTGCAAGTGGCAGCACTGCAAGAGATCCTTTGATCTCAAATAAAGGTGAAATTCCTGACTACACAGAAATAGACTCATCCCTCCACTTCCTTTATGTGCACTTTTAGCCGCTGATGAAGACCTTTCTCATACTACTTTTGAAAGCCAAGCAAGCGTGCAAATTTTGCCAAGAAAGATGAAAGGCATTCAACAGGAAACAACTATGATGAACTTTTTGCAATGTCAAATATTAGTGCAGATGATCTCAACAGTTTTGATGTTGATGAAGGCAATAATCAAAAGGTTATTGACCTTTCCCAGTACAGTCTTACCTACTTCGGACCTGAGCATGCTCGAGTACTATCAAGCCATTTGCTTCATTCCAGTCTGCCTGGTCTTACCAGTATGGAACAAATGTTCTTGATGGCTCTAGCAGATACTGTGGCCACCATCACCACTGATATAGGAGAAAGCAGAGAGAGAACTCAAGGTAAGGTGTTAGCTTTATTTCAATTTAAAACCTCTGAATAATAGGATTCATTACTTACGTTTAGAATGCTTGAAGCTGGTCAATTTTAGTATGTATACTTCTGTTATAATTTTCTTAATTTACTTGGTAGCCTTCTGATGAATGTGTTTTAATTCCATAATGTACTGCTATAGTTCTTGTGCCAAGACAAGCAGCTGCACATTTCCAGGGGGTTATAACATTGCAGATTGAGAACTAGTGTGTATGTGTGTGTGTATATATATATATATATATATATATATATATAAAAAAACAGATTATTGGCCAAATTATGGATCCAAGATGATTTGTCAAGGTTTATATGATAGTTGTCTATTTTACCAACCTGTTCTGTGGGGCATCATGAATGCCTCGACTTTGGTGGGAGAAGGCTAAATACAATATATCATTTAAATAATCAAAATAAAGTAAGTATATTTACAACCGTCTCTCTATATTAAGTAAAATGTTTAGCCTCTGAATTTTGTATTCCAATCATGCCATTGTTTTTCATTTAAAACAAAATGTCCTTGTATTTTTGGGCAATAGGCTGTCCCACATTACTGAATATTTAAACTAATTCAGGTACATCACAATAGTATAAGGTACAAATCATACCCATTCAAGGATGTGTTTTGAGTAATAATACTCTTTCAATAAAAGATGTGAGAAATCTGTTTTTGACTGAAATCGTATTACATTTACATACAATTTGGTTTCATTTAATTCACTATTAGACTCTTCATTCTATTTGCAGCATGTAATGAAGATCTAGTTATCTGTGGATTGATTTAAGAGGTATTAAGAAATAGGGTAAAAGGAGCTGGGGAGTGGGCAAGAGTTCATTTGTCACTTTCTCATGCACAGTCCACTAGTGATTTGATTGAAGATATTATGAGGAACTTCTGCATCCACGAATTGGAAATGTTCCTTCAATGGCAGTTGGTGCTCAGTCATTGGTTAATTTTTGAATCTGGGCCAGCAAAATGTAGTTAGTAAGGGAAAATAGGGTCTCAAATCAGCAATATTCTCATTGATGGATACGAGTGTGAGAAATTAAATAGTGTCCACACATTCACGTTTTTAATGCTTTGTATACACTCATTTGAGTGTATTCATCATTAATAATCTTGAACCATGTATACAATAAACACCAGTCTTTTAATTCTTATTACAAATTAAACTGAAAGCAAGCCAAGACAAAACAGTTAACTGCTTGGAGAATACAATTTTGAAATTATATGCAATTCAGAACCAAAATAAATGAAGAATTGGAAATGTTTAAAATGATACTTATTGCTATATATATTAATTATAAAATAATATTCATTAAATGTATTCTCAGGATAGTGGACCTACAATTAAAATTACCATAGAACAATACTTTGATTATGTGACAGCCAGACAATAAATCTTTTCTGCTATCCAGTGTCCGTGCCAAATGACATTACTTACTGGAGAAGTTGACTGAAAACAGACATTCACTAATGGGATGAGGAACTGACTTGATCACTGAATGTTGGAAGTTTGGTCATTTGTTCAATGAGCACTCTTCCATTGAACTATCCATCTTCTAACCTGAAATATTGGAATTGTTAAGAGCCCAGAGGACCCCCAAACCCCAACAGTAATAGATATTCACCAAGACAAATGGTTACTTCAACAAAAGTATCTTTTAATCATCTTAAGTTAAAGTTTGATTATATTTTCATGTTTTATCACTATTAACTTACTTAACCTAGCTTAACCCCCCCCCCCTTATAATTCTAAGCGCACATGTATGTAATGTGAGTGTAAGTTCAGAAGAGTTCTTTGGTTCACAGTCCAATCTCACTTCTCATTCCTCCAAGTTCACTGGCTGTAGGCAATTCTTACACTGTGCACAGAATTTAACATTTATAAAGTTCACCAGGCTTTGGTGCTTGAAAGATAAATGGTTACCGCTCAGGAACGTTCCTTGTAGGTTTTCAAAAAGATATTTGCTGTTTCAGAACATCCACAACTGATGTACTTCCATCAGCCACTTCAGAGTCTTGCTGACAAAACTTGCCCCTTCAGAGTTCTCCAGATGA